>NC_140172.1:83546909-83644409 GCF_963971535.1 Notolepis coatsorum
AATAAATACCATCGATTGACTTCACCTTCGTCTCCTGGCTCATCATATCAATCCAAATAACTCAGTTTTATACTAACAGGTCATTAGACGGGTGAAATCCTCTTTCAGTGTCTCTCTTAGGCAGTTAGCCTCGCTGCTATGCGCGCCATTAACGTTAGCCATGCTTCTAGGCCTCTTTGCTTTTGGAAAGAATGATAAAAATATATACAGTATATATATATATATTATAAATTATATATTTCTTTGCATTCGACTAAGGGGTTGGCAGTCGACTACGGCTCCTTTCAATCGATTAGTCGACTATTCGACTATTCGACTAGTAGAGGTCAGCCCCAGTTGAGTGTCAGACAGTTTCACAAAACAACATTTCACAAAATAAGACCAAGATCAAACTAGCCAAACGCCTGTCTGAACACGCCTCGGTGGTCGAGCTCTGGTGTCTGCCCAGCTGTGAGAGAGAGGAGGAAAGCACATAATTTTCCCTTTCAGTTTCTTCTGCGCCGCCATTGGCTCTACTGGATCAGACAAACTGCAATCCCATAGGCCAAGGGCTGATGGGGGCGCTTGTTGCTTGTTGCTTGTTGCTAGGATTCTGTTGCTAGGATCACCGCTGTCGGTAGGCTTGCTAGGAAACATGTAATGTATTATGGATGGTTGGATTCCTCAGAGGGTCTCATCTGTAATGCAGATGAGTGGGTGCTTCTCTCTCTCCCCTCTCTCTCTCTCTCTCTCTCTCTCTCTCTCTCTCTCTCTCTCTCTCTCTCTCTCTCTCTCTCTCTCTCCTCTCTCTCCCTCCCTCTCTCTCTCCTCTCTCTCTCTCTCTCTCTCTCTCTCTCTCTCTCTCTCTCTCCTCTCTCTCTCTCTCTCTCTCTCTCTCTCTCCTCTCTCTCTCTCTCTCTCTCTCTCTCCTCTCACACACACAGATATACACACTGTATTGAGGGGTTCATTAAAGGAATCTGGAGTTTGGTAATTGATTGATTGATTGAACATTTTATTAACAGATTGCAGAATGGGTACAATACAGTACAGCTCATACACACAATTGTTAAGGGGATGCAGACCAGAGAAAGACTTTCGTCTTGTTTACATCAGGGTCCCCCCCATTTTCAATTCATCATAACATATGACATACATGACGTACAGGTAGACAGTACTGCCTACATCTATACATTTATGACATACCAGATTTACAAATACAGTGTTTGTGATATAAAAGGAGTAAAAAAAAAAAAAGAGTATATACATTTGATGAAGAAACTGTACATTGGAGGAGGTGGGGGGGGGGGTTGGGTAGGTGGGGTGGGGGGGAGGGAACTGTACATTGGAGGTGGTTGGGTGGGTGGGTGGGGTGGGGGGGATGGGTAGGCGGGGTGGGGGTAACTGTACATTGGATTATCGACAAAACCTTACTTGGTCCAAGAAGAGGGTCTCGTGTATTACTGGGTTAGGACATTTACTGTACATTGGAGGGGGTTGGGTTAGGACATTTACAGGGGCCAGTTTGAATTGCAGTCTCCCGTAGGTGCTTCTTGAGAGTGGTTTTAAAAGTGGGTAGTGATTCACATTCCTTTACAGCTGTGGGTAGGGCGTTCCACATTGATGTGGCAAAATTGCGAAAAAAATGTAGTCCCTTGTTTGAGCCGAATCTGGGTTTAACATGATTTATGGAGCTCCCTCTGGTGTTGTGGTTGTGGTATTCACTGACCTTTGGGAAGTATTTTGACATGTACATGGGTACCTTAGTCGTGTATCTTGTAGACCAGGCCCATTGCAAGTTGCTGTACTCTGTCGTCTACTCTAAGCCATCCTAGGTTGTCAAAGTGGGCAGGGGTGAGGTGGGTTCTAGGGGTAAGGTCAAGCAGTAGTCTGACCAGTTTGTTTTGTGATGTTTGTAATTTTGTTTTTAGCGCCTTTGAGGTGCTTTGGTAGCATGAGGTGCAAGCATAGTCGTAGTACCCTTGAATGAGTGCTCCTGCCAGAGTCTTAAGGGTATTCTTGTTTACCAGAGAGGAGATCGGTACAAGAATCTAGTTCGTTGGTTGACTTTTTTTATTACATTGGATGCCATTTTGTCACAGGAAATATTTGCCTCTAGGATGGAACCTAGGTATGTAATTTCATCTTTCCTTGTGACAATATTGTCACCCACTGTAACTGAGAAGCCGTCGGCCTTGCTGAGTTTGTTATTTGAACCGAAGAGAATGGACTCTGTTTAACCCAGGTGTAATGATAGTTTGTTGTCAGTGAGCAGGTGCAGATTTTGCCTAGTTCCGAGCTAAGGGTTTTTTCAACCTGCAACTTGTGCTTGTCAGAGACCAGCAGGGGCTGAGTCGTCCGCAAACAGGAACAAGTTGCAGTCACAAGCTGACGACATGTAATTTGCATAAATTAGGAACAGTAGCGGTCCTAGTATGCTTCCTTGTGGAACACCACAGCTCACTGGGAGGGGGGGGGGGGGGATAGGGTACCGTTTACCTCCACCATCTGTTCTCTCCCCTCCAGGTAGGATTGCATCCAGCTCACTGATAGACTATCAAAACCAATTGCTTTTAGCTTGTCAATCAGAATGGAGTGATTGACAGTGTCGAAGGCCTTTTGTAGGTCCAGCATGACCATGCCGCAGTATTTGCCCGCGTCCACCTCTTTGTTTGATGTGGTAGTTCAAATAGAGAAGGCATGTGTCAGTGGAGTGGGATGTTCTGAAGCCAGATTGGAATTAGAAGATTCGATTTTTTTCCGCAAGGTACTTTTCGACCTGTTCGTATACTATTTTTTCCATGACTTTCGAGATGGAGGTAAGAATAGAAACAGGGCGGTAGTTGCCTGGATCTAATTTGCTGCCCTTTTTGTGCAGGGGGGTTACTCTAGCAATTTTGAAGTCTTTGGGTACGTGTCCCTGTTTTATGGAGAGGTTTATTATGTGTGTGATGACTGGGGTGATGGCGGCTGCTGAGTCTCTGAGGAATTTGGAGGGGATATTGTCATGGCCAGTGGCCTTGTTAGGTTGGAGGGCGCTCTGTTTTTTGAGTACCTCAGCTGTTGTTACCATTTCTAGTTTGAAATCGTCTTTGCGGACCCCTAGGTTATTGTAGTAGGCTATGATGTGTTCTACCCCAAAATGCCCTGAGTGGGAGGGTAGTTTATTTACCAGTGTTGTGGCTATGTTTGTGAAGAAAATGTTTAAGTAATTGGCCACATCCAGCTTGTCTGTGATGAGCGTGTTGTCCGTCTTTATGTTTATGTTTGAAAATCTGGTTTTAAGTTTTTTACTGCAGCCTAGTTGATTATTGAGTAATTTCCAAAGTTCACAGGGTTTATTTTTGTTTTCCTCAGTTTTGTCATTGATGAAATTCTTTTTTGCAGTTTTGATCATGGAGTTTACTTCATTTCTTAGTCTGTTTCTTTGCCGTTTGAGTTCAGTCACATGGGCTTGGAGTTCACTGCTCGAGCTTTTGGTAAGCTTTGACTGACTTTTATGAAACTCAGAGCATTTCTTGTCTCTGGTTTTCATAGCGGTCAGTTTTTTTTTTTTATCCACTTTTTCTCCTTATTTTTTTTATTTTTCTCCCATCCCAATTTCACCTCACCAATTCTCCCTTCAATTCTCCCCTCCCCTGTCTCGAACGTTGCTAGACTATGCCTCCCACTGGTCGGCTGCAGTGAGGACCAAGCCTTGCATCACGTGTCCCCTCCGCATCTATACTTTCCACAACAAATTTGTGTTTCCGCATTCGAGTTTTGCGCTCTGATTGGCCAGGTCATGTGACATGTGCGCCAATCGTGGGACGGCAAGTTCTGCGCCTATTTCCGGATCGAACAGCCTGCAAACTACCTAACGCCTAGTTTATCACTGGTTAAGCTTAGGCGACTCTTTCGCAGTTGGTTAAGGTTAGAGTTTGGAATCAGGGCAGGCGTTCTATCGCCATGCTCTAAGACAAACTCTAACCTTAACCAACTTCGAAAGAGCGCCTAAGCTTAACCATCCAAAAACTTGCGGTCCCACGATTGGGCGTACATGTCACATGACCTGGCCAATCAGAGACGTGGAAACACGACTTCGTTGTGGAAAATATTCAGGCGTCCCCTCCGGTACACGAGGAGGCAGCTGTCGCATCTTTCACCTGAACAGCGCGATCTCTCAGTGGCGAGGAGTAACGCGTTGGAGGCTCACGCTGCCCCCGATACTTCCTGATTCTGCTGTACAGGCGCACCAACCGACCTGTAGGAGTCGCTGTCCACAACGTCCAATCCCCACCCACCGGCTTTCCCACCCTCTAACACTGCCAATTGTGTTAGTATGACGACTGGCCAAGCTGGTAGCAACGCAGAGAGCTGGGCTCTATACCAGCATCTCCTGCGTTAGTGGCGAGCGCCTTGCCCACTGCGCCACTCAACCGCCTAGCGGTCAGTATTTCTGAGTGCATCCACTGCTCAGCGTGATTTTTTACCCTGGTGGTTCTTAGGGGGGCCATGTCGTTCAGTACTTTTGAGAATTTGGTTTTGAAACCAAGCCATGTTTCTTCAACTAGTGTACCACTGAGCTCTTCTGACCAGTCCAGGCTCTCCAGTTCTAGGTTAAAGACCTCATTTTTGCGGGTACAGAATATCATATAATGATCACTTAACCCGCATGCTATAACCCCTTTACTGGAGATCTTGGACTTGTCAGAGGTCAGAATGAGATCAATGGTAGTCTGTGTTGATTCACATACCCGGGTGGGTTGGGTGATTAGCTGGCTGAAGCCAGAATTGTTTCTACATCCTCAACTCCAGCTAAACAACCATCCAGTGTATCATAAAAGCCACTCTGTTCTGGCGGTCTGTATATTGTGCCGACTAATTCTGATTTAGCCCGTTCAAAAATAATTTCAACCCATACAGTTTCAAGAGTCTCGTGATTCAGGTCAGTACGGATAATGAATTTGGTGTCTTTGTGTATGTACATGCAGACACCACCTCCATACCTGTTCCTGTCATTTCTGACTACTGAGTAGTTTTCAATTTCAATTTCTGGGTCTGTCACAGAATTGTCAAGTTTTGTTTCTGAAAAACATAATATGTTTGCCTTACCGTTATTAAATAATTGTCTGATTTCAGCCAGATTATGTCTCAGGCTGTTTGTATTTAGGTAAAATATATGAAGTCCATTTGTGTTGATAATCTGATTGATGTCGTCAGGCTGGAAGTATTTTTGTCCGGTCCTGCGGTGGGGGGAGGGGGGGCTTTGTTGATGTTTGGTCCGTGAGTGGGAAGGCGGGGAGGGGGGGTGGGGGTGATCATTTGCCCTGTCCTGGGTCCTCTGCTAGCGTCTGTATTCATTGTAGGTGTGAAAGTCTGCGATGTGGGGGGCTGGTTGTTGATTACAGATGCGTCTGGCGGTCCGGGTGGCGGAGGGGGGGGGGGGGGGGGGGGGGTGGGGGGGGCCTTGTATCCATGTTCTTTGTGGAGGAGGGGTGGTGGTTCTGTCCTTTGTCCTGGTGGCCTAGCTAGCCTGGCTGCATGTATATTTTCCCTAACGCACTTTCACTTCCGCGTTCGGGTTCCGCGATCTGATTGGCCACTGACGTTTCTCTCAGCGGCAATCGCATTACGCCTAGTTCTATCACTGGTTAAGCTTGGCGACTCTTTCGAAGTTGGTTAAGGTTAGAGTTTGGTTTAGAGCAGGGCGATAGACCACCAGCCCTGATTCCAAACTCTAACCTTAACCAACTTCGAAAGAGTCGCCAAGCTTAACCAGTGATAGAACTAGGCGTTAGCTAGCTAGCAGGCTGTTAGAGGCATAACTAGGCGTAACGCGATTGGCACTGAGAGAAACGTCAGTGGCCAATCAGATCGCGGAACCCGAACGCGGAAGTGAAAGTGCGTTAGGGAAAATATACATGCAGCCTGGCTAGGCTGGCTAAGCTAGCAGGCGAGTCCTTGGTGTATATGTCAACGTCCCGCGCCGATTTGGGCTCCGCTGTTGCGAGCTCCGGTTCCCTTCCTCTCGTCTCGCCCTCTCGTCTGCTCATCTGCAGTGGCTTCGGTATGGGGATGTCGCCGCTTGCTGGTCGGCTGGTGCAACCGCTGGCTGCATTGACGTTGTCGACGGCCGTCGTCGGTGTCTGTGTGATGAGCCGCTGATTCTTCGCCTGTCGGCGTGTTAAAACCGGTCCCGGGTTTTGGTGAATGTCACCCGACAGGAGCAGGTATAATAGAAACATTGATTTTCTATCAAACTTGCCTGTCGGGGGTAGTTTCTTGCGGTCCGGGTTCGATGTTAAAACTCTGTGAACTGCTGCTATTCCAATCGCTGGGTGTTTATGCTTCGAGCCTTTCAGCAAGTGAAAGTCGCAATGGGACTGTTTATTTGCACATTCTTTACTTTCCACTTCTGTCTGGAGTTGATTCAGTGGTGAGTTAACACATTGACGGCCACGGGTAATAGACAGACCCACTCTATACGGCCAGCTTATCATAACAAGTATTCATTGTACGTGAGGCTGTTTGTAGAGCTAAATCTATAATTTATAGTATTGCTATCTGTCCATTCTCATTGTCAATTGACACCATAAACCGTCCCTTCAAAATGGCTTAAAGAAAAAAGAATTTCATCAATAACCTGTAACAGGTTATATGTTCCCCTTGCAGGCCCGGCCATCGTCACGCAATGTCACGATGGTGCGTTCAGCATCCACACCAAACCCCAAAACAACACAGGTATCACCACAGGTAGGAGACTCCAACAAACCAATGAAACGGGGTGTTTTGGCTAAATTCACAAGGGGACAGGGCCGGACTGGGGAAATAATTCATACCGGGAGATATAGCGCGAAATATAGCCCCAATTTTTTGCCCAACTTTTTAAGCGGGGGGTCTGGGGGTCCCCCACCCGGAAAATTTTTGTTACAAATACTTAATTTCCTGCATTCTGGTGAATTTTAGTACATGTGAATCAGAAACTAATGAGCCAACAATTGCTTAGTACAATGTACTGTTATGAACCTCAAATAAAACTGTTGTGGCACTAGCAATGGTACTCTCTCCACCTTCAAAAAGAAAAAAGCAAGAGCACAACATATTTTTCTATTTACTATTATAATACAGTTAACCACTCTCTCCACCTATTCAAACAGAGCAAGAGCACAATACCATATTCACTTTACTGATGCACTACCCATCAACAGTTAAAATAGCTCTTTACAAAAACATTAAATAACAGACCTTTCATTACAATACTATAATAACAGTAGCCACTGCCAGAATAGTGACACATGTATCGCGTGTGGTGAGCACACGCATGCATGCACAATGAAGACAGAAGATTGCGTTGTCTCAATCATTTTAACTATAAAATGAGCTCAAAGTATGAGCTCACTGACTGAAATTTCCAACAAAAAGCATCAATTGTCAAATAATATTGATCACATTAACTAGACTAGATGTTTTTGAGGAAATTAGAAAGGGAACAACAACTTAACCCTTGTGTCTGATCAGATTCTTATTTTTTTGATAACTTTGCAGTGATTATGTTTGTAGCCAATATATGTGGCAAAGGTGTGTAATCTTTGAATTATCTTGGAATTATTTTGACTTTCTCTTTCATAAATTGTTTATTCAACTTCAGCCCCAATCATAACCACCACATATTGTTTTTTGTAATGTCAGATTTAACAACTCCTTTCAGAAAAGTGGGAGTATTTCATTTTTAATCTGAAGTTGAATAAAATATTTATGGGAAAGAAAGTGTGAAATTATTTCAACATATAATTTTTTTTTTTTTTAAACTTAAATTTTTATGAACATTTATAGACAAACAACACTTACACAAAAATGAAACTAACAACACGATAAGAAAGAATGCAGTGCACATAAATGGTTACATGGTTAGCATGGTTAGTTATCTGGTTCCACTTCAGTTGTTTTTCCAGGTACTTAATACAAAGACTGATTGTGTACCGCCCTTAAACAGGTATACAAATATAATACCTACTCAAAAAAATTAAATACTGACTAAGGCATACATGTGTGATATGGGTCCAGAGACCCTCCTTGAACTTCTTTCTTCCCTTATCCTTCGCCCCCCTTTTTTTTTATTACATTTCTCTTTGCCTTTTGATTCACCCATATACAAACCACATCATCCCTGAATATTAATACTACACTGTTGAACAGACATAAATAATAAAGTACATAAAACAATTGTAATACCCAAAAAAAATTTAATTAGAAAATACTAACTAAAGCAAAAGTGTGTGACATGGGTTCAGAGACCCTCCTTGAACTTCGTTCCTCCTTTACCCTTCGCCCTCTTGTGTTGCATTTTGTTCTTCCTCTGTGATGTCGTTTTCGTTCCCTTTATAATCCTCCCACTTTCCCCATCTTTCCCCAAATTTCTCTTCCTGTAGCCTCAGCATGTGCGTTATCCTCTCCATATCCTGTATCTCCTCTACTATTCCTACCCATTGTGCTATTGTCGGTGGGTCTTCCTTGTACCACAGTCTCGTTATTGCTTTTCTGGCCGATATCAACATTATCTTTATTAAATACTTGTCCCCCCCCCCTGTATTCCCTCGTGTGTCAGGTCCCCTAAGTAAAGCACCAGTCCCGTTTGTGGTAATCCGTATCCTAATATTCTGATCATTGCCTCCCCTATCTCCTCCAAATACCCCTTCAGCTTCTGACATCCCCAGAATATGTGCGTGTGATTTGCCCCCTCCTTCCCACACATCCTCCAGCATGCTCTTTGTGTTGGTGCATATTTTCCCTTCAACTCTGGGGTTATAAAGAATCTGATTATGTTTTTCCATCCAAACTCTTTCCATATCCTCGATCCTGTTGTTGAATGTTGCACCTCGCATATGTTACCCCATTCCTTCCCTGTTATTCCTATCTCTAGTTCTCTCTCCCATTTCTCCCTTATGTAGTCTGTCGTGTGTCCCTTGCTGGTCATTATAGCCCGGTACAGTGCTGATATTACCCTTCCTTTCCCTCCTTCGTATGCCCTTACTATCATCTTAATTATTCCATTCTGTTTTTCGTCCTTGTCCCCTCTTATTTCTTTATTATAGTAATCTCTAATCTGTAGATATCTGAAGTGGTCCCTGTTTTCTAGTCCAAATTTCTCCTTTAATTTTTGTAATGTTTGCATTTCCCCCTGTGGGATATTTGTAGATATCCTGATGAAGAATGTGCTCAGTCAACCGAGGCTTGGATAATAACAAAGGTTTATTAACCAAACAGATAGAATACATAGAGAGAATGGCTGAGGCTCTCGCCCCAGGTGATCAGCTGAAATTACCCAGGTAAGAAGCCTCGATAGATCTCAAGAGGAGATCTATATAGTTAACAGGAGGGGGTGTGGTCCCATTTGATAGGTCAGATGGGGGGAGGGGGTACAGGTTTGGGGACACAGGGGAGGGGGGTGATTCCACAGAGAGGGGGGGGGGGGGCACAGGTAAGGGGAACATATTTACATGAGGACATATTATACCACAATACTCACTTTTCTTTCTTATAATGTGGGTGAGATTAATGTATAATATACCAGGATTGTTTGGAACAGGTAAAAGTGGGGACCGATGTAATCCATCGGTTATCAGATAATGAAAAAAATAGAAAATAATTAAAATAATGAAAATTTTGGCCAATGTGATGGTTAAACTGGCATAACAGTTTAAAATAGAATTATTTACATACATGATTCATGACATGATCGACTGGACTGCGGTCTGTGTTATTTTGATATCAGAGATGTGGGAATAGGTATCACCCTTTTCTTTTATTAATCGCTCAAAATACCTATATCAGTGATTGGTCCTCATCTCTGATATCAAACAACAATTAACATAATCATTAGAAGCTATCGCTGTGCAAATATCTTGGCATACCTTCAGTCGTTCATGTCGTGACTGACGGGGAAAAAAACTAAATTGTGTGCATAATTATTAGGAATAGGATTTACACATAAGGCTAATGTGTACAAAAACATTTTAACAACCGTTAACCTGGTGGTTAATAAAACTAACATGATTGATTATGGGAAACTGTTCACAAATATATATATATATATATTTGCACATTTTATGATGATTCTTGATGAAATTACTTAGGATCCAGTTGTATTTAATCTGAGTTTGAGTGTCACTTTCATCTGTGATTGCCTCAGCTTTGTTGGTCTTTACTTAGAATCAGGCAATTTTCTCCATTTCTTCTCTATAAATGAGGAGATGAAACGTCTTATGCATCGCTTCTGTATGTAATTCTAGTGCATATACTATCAATGGTTCACCATACAGGTGCAAAACAACGTTACATGTCCTCTTCCATGAGAGAATAAAACAACTGATTCTTTCTTGTCTGACAATACAATTTTGTAACCTAAGTAGTTCAAATGTGATGCAATACAGTAACACAGTAAAATTTAAATAAATACATAATAATGTGGACAATGTGGCGTTCAGAAGTCTCTTGGTCCACAGGTCTCTGATGTGTCTCTTCTTGACGATGCAGTCGGGAATATTCACTGGTCGCCGTTCATTCCCTGTCAAGGGTCACCTGTAGCAGTCACCTATAGTGGTTTTGCAGACTCTTTTCCTGGATCCTGCGTTGTTCTCCATCACCACCACACATCCGCCACTGTGCTCACGCTTGGCCCCCATCAGGCCCAGAGACATGGTGGTCAGGGCGTTTTTGAATGTGTTGTGCTGGTTTCGCTGTCCTCTCCTCGTCATTGCGGTACCACTTGATGGAGGGCGAGGGCCCGCCGGCGTAGTGGCTAATCAGTAGGACGCTCTCTCTCACACGGATGACAATCTTGTCATGGGAATCCACCTTGATGGTCGGGGCTTTGGTTCCCATCTGCAGGTGATGGGTTTTGTCTGCCGTGGTCTGCAGTGCCGGGGTGGAGGCCGTCAAAGGTTGATCTTCTCTTTTGGGTTGATTGGCGGCTCTCCCACGGTTGCTGTCGTCGTCCTGGTTGTGTCCGCAGCTCCTTGGCGGCGTCCCTGGTGGTAGTATGCTGTTGTGGGTCGCTCAGGTCGCTGGGTTGTGTTCCTCGTCCTGTCCTCTCACCAATTTGTGATCTGAGGATGATAAAAACTGCCTTAGAAAACTCCTCACATAAATGATTCAACGCCTTTCTGCTACAGAGGAAAATCATTTAGGGTTAATTCAATTTATTGTAAATAAAATCACTTAATTGAAAATAGGAAATGCAAGCCAATTGCATTAGCAGTGATTCCTTGTGTCAAGACGGTCACATTCACTACAATTTTATCAGATCTTGTATCTAACTAGATCTTACAGCATTAGGCTTTAAATAAATTAGTAAATGAATGGCCAAAGTCTTGAATCAGATAAAATAGTCTGTGGTGTTAAATTGAAGTTGATCTTACCTCAGGATGCGTTGGGTGTGCCTCAGGATACTTACCTCGCCACGACTTCTCTGGCGTTCTTCTCATCTCAGTGTGGCTCATCATGGCATAGGGGGAAAAAAACATAAAATCTAGACAGCCAGTTAATTTTGCATGAAAAACAATCATTCGTTTTGTCATCTAACCCTAACTAACCTTACTGTCATGCATTTGTCCTAATAAACTAACCTACACTGTAGCACTCAACACTTTGATGACCATTGTTACTCAGCTGATAGAGGTATGCCCTGCCTTTTTTGATGTCCTGTCATACAGTGTCAGCTAAATGATCAATGTACGTGTATACCTTGTACATTTAGATAATTGTGTTTCAATTTTGTGGTTGATATTTTTTGCAGTCATGGAAATGTATTAGTTTGTTAAAAGAATAGTTATGAATGTTATTGGTTATAAAGCAGAAAATAGTAGGAGGGGATAGCATGCAAGTTATGTTATTTTGTTAGTATGGGAAATATGGTGCCTTTCATGACTACAAATTCATCACTAGTCTGATTCATGTTAACTAAGTGGTTCTCTGTTGCCATCCACCGCCAGGTGAGTCCACCAAGTCGGTGGTCATGAGTGCAGGCATTTGCATTGCTTTGTCTCCCAAGTGCCCACTCTGAAGAATTTACATGTGGGTATTTGGATGTAGATTTGTTCCAAATGGTCAATCGATTGTCTCTCAGCTCTGCACTGTCTCTCGGTTGACATGCAAATTGTTGGATTTTCTGTCTTTTGTGATACAATTTGGGTGTAGTCATTTACTGTTTTGCATCTCGCCTCAGAGCCAGATCTGTAAATACAAACACATGTTAATTTTCCACTCTTTTCTAAGACCATCTGAGTGGGTTCTCCTTGATTGTCTGTGAGCTTAACAAAACATCAGCTATTTCTCATCCATCCCGTCCTAGGATGTAATGATAGTGTTATCATTTATCAATCATATCGCATATGTACACAAGCATCATATGAATGTGGAACCACACATTTTGAATCATGTTTAAAAATGTCTTACAATGGAAAGGGCTAGTTATCTTTCATTGGTTCTTTAGATAAACACATTAACTCAAGTGAATATAACCTAAACATCTTACTTTTAAACATGATCTATGTTGTTTGTGCCCAAGTTTGTACTTTGCTGTAACTGAGATGATAGTTGTGTATATGTACAGTTTCTACGTCAAATGACTCCCTTTTCTTGACTCCTTTTGTATCACAAACAGTACTGAATTTGCAAATCTGGTATGTCATAAATGTACAGATGTAGCAGTACTGACTATCTGTATGTCATGTATGTCATAATATGTCCTGATAAATTGAAAATGGGGGACCCTGATGTAAACAAATCTGGTATTGAAAATGGGGGACCCTGATGTAAACAAGACTAAAGTCTCTCTCTGGTCTGCATCCCCTTAACAATTGTGTGTTGAGCTGTGCTGTATTGTACCTATTCTGCAATCTGTTAATAAAGTTTTCAATCAATCAATCAAAGCATCTATATTTATGATTTTCATACTCACCGGGGAAAACTGTTTGTGTTGACGTTGGTTCCTGAGGCTGTAGCACGTTACGTGTCGTTAATGCAATGTTCGGTTCGTTTCTCCGGTGGTCTGGGATAATGCAATCCTGGAAACACTCTTCTGCATCTCGCCACCGCAACTCAACACTTTCCAATAGCAGCGCGCACATACATATACAAATAAAACATATACTACACGTGGATTTCATATACCTTCGGCCTTGGGCATATTAAACTTTACGTTTGCCTATGGATAGTTTAATATAAAATCATAACTTAACGGCGCGCATAGCGTCACGTCATTGCTCCATGCGACGTTCGTGTGTTCTCATTCGCCTCGGAAATAACGCTTTGCAATTCATACAGTATTTTTCCCACGAGCTCTCAATAGCCTGGAATTCCTATACCAGCGTTTTGTTACCGAATGAACGCGCCTATGCATATGTGAAACGTAAACAAACTGAAACGATAAAACTATACTTCCCCAAATGGTTGTTCCCGTGGGCCGGTTCCGGAAATTACTATTCTAGTTTGTCGCGTGAACTGCACTTCAATGTTATTACCTGAACTTCAATGTTATTCTCTATATAACGGTAATAGTCTCTCAATGCTCGTCGCGCTATCCGCAGCCGGTTCTTGACTCAATAAAGCAACGCGACGGGTCCTATAATACTTGTGCACATACAAACGAGACTTAAACAGACAAAACAACAATAATACATATAAGTTAACGTGTGTGTATATCTGACTGTATTGGATCGCTGTACGTTTAGTCGGCCAACATCTGTTGCGACAAGGCATTTATCCCTTGATTTAACTACACATCGTTATTAAAGTCATAATGACCGAACCTGACTTCGAAATTTACCAGCGATATATTTAAGCATTACATCACACGCAGGAGTGGTTTGTGACCAATAAACCATGCCTAGGGGTGGTTGTTAGGCCCGAGGCGCAGCCGAGGGTCGTTAGACCCCCCTAGGCATGGTTTATTGGTCACAAATCACGACTGCACGTGGTGTAAAGCTTTTATACAACTGCCAGATTCATCCAACCTTATTTCTATACAATAAACACACATTAATCGAAGATTTATTGAAAAAACCATCCGCCAGAAAAAGTAGTTCCCACAACTCCATGTGGAAGCAGCTTGAAGTGCATCCAACCAAACTAACACATCCAACTGTGTATTATTGGAATGATTGAGAGAAGTTGCCTCATGTGGAAGCAGCTTGAAGTGCATCCAACCAACTAACACATCCAACTGTGTATTATTGGAATGATTGATTGAAAATTTTATTACCAGATGCAGAATATAAAGTAGGTAAAACAAATTAAAACGTTTTCTTTGCCCTATAGGAAAAAAACGTTTTCTTTGCCCTATTTTTTTATTTATTTCTTTTAGCCTAAACTTAACCAGTTGGAAACCAGGGGTACAGTAATAAAATTAGCAATCAACCAATCAATCAATTCAATAGACCATGCTCACTTAAAACAGCGCTGCTTCTCTCTCAGTCTGACTCCCCCGCTGTTGCAGACAGGAGTGTGTGTGTGTGTGTGTGCGTGTGTGTGTGTCACAGTGTGTGTGTGCGTGTGTGTGTGTATGTGTGTGTGTGTGTGTGTGTGTGTGTGTGTGTGTGTATGTGTGTGTGTGTGTTTGTGGGTACGCCAGCGTCGGACAGTGTGTGAGAGAGAACGCTGCAGTCAGTAGAAAGTAGGAAGGAAGAAATTTAAATCAATCAATTAATCTATCAATCAATCCGCGATTTTTCTTTTGTTCTAGATTGAGTCAAGACCCATCAATTACATCATCCAACATTGTTTAAAGGACTAACACATTCCCCTTGACAGAATCGCTTCATATTTAGTCGTTATGGTGCTTTCAACATAACCATTTGTTGTCCGCGATCTTGTTTTCTCCCGGAGTGAGCCGGGGAGGGTTATGTGATTCGGTTGTGGGCGGGTCCTGAGCCCAGGACCGTGGATTGTTGCCAATAAAGACGTGTGAATGGCCAATCAGAATCGAGAAATTTGCATGCCGTTGTATAATAGATTATATATACCTTTTAATCATACTCTCGGCCCCTTCAACCCGCGACTAACGTCCTGTTTAATGTACTTTCCGCGACTGATGTCCCGTTTAATGTACATTTACGTACTCCCGGGACATCGCGTAATCATGTACTAACTAGGACATCGCGTGATCATCTTCCCGCTATCTGTATTGATCAATTGGTTAATTTAATCCAAAATACATCATTTTCAGGAATGGAAGAGATTGTGGGCTTAGTTTGAGGTCGAAACAATGAATATTATGACGCTACTCTGGTAATTTCTAATTATGATTCCATCAGCTTCTCGGTCCTACTTCCCGCCTCTTTGCAAAGGAATCACAGAACGTTTTTAACAGAGTAGCGTTTTCAAGGATATCACATCATAATAAGCTCACGTATCTTCTTTTGTTGCCTATATTTTTAGTCTGAATTAGACTTGGGTTAGCAAACCAACAACCTGTACTGTGTGCCTTAGCTTTTGGTCGGCTCCGACTCGACCTGGAATAGCACTTCAACCTTTGTGCCTAAACTTTTGGGACTAGCACATATAACCCATCCTTTCAGAACCGCCTGATAAGGACCCAGGTGCACGCGCGCCCTGGTAACGATTCTCAATACAGATCAGATATATTAATGCACATTATTCTTACTCAGCCATGATCTCAATATTTGACAACATTCTGTAATATTCACCTGGCACAGAGAAAAGCGGGAAGATTTTAATTCCTTTCCATACATTTTTGGTCGACCAGTCTATTATACTCACTTTTCTCTGTATAGTTGAAATGATACAGCACGCCGGGAGGACGCAAAAAGTCCGTCACAAGTTCGTAGACGCCAATTGTGGGATATTTGTAGATATCCTGATGAAGGGTTTATTAACCAAACAGATAGATTACATAGAGAGAATGGCTGAGGGGCTCTCCCCAGGTAGTCAGCTGAAGTGACCCAGGTAAAAGACCTCGGTTGTGGTCGGGAGGAGCCCTTTATAGTTCAACAAGGGGGGTGTGTGGTCCCATTTGATAGGTCAGATGGGGGGGAGGGGGTACAGGTTTGGGGACACAGGGGAGGGGGGTGATTCCACAGAGAGGGGGGGGGCACAGGTAAGGGGAACATATTTACATGAGGACATATTATACCACACCCCTTCTCTATCATTTTGCATATCGCTGTTGCCCCCCCCCCCCCCCTCTCCCACCTCCTGAATCCGTGGTCCAACCTCCCTGGCTTGAATCTCTTGTCATGTGCTACCCATCTCAGAACCCCTGTCTGTTTCTCCAATTTGTGTTTTTACTACTCTGTTCCATATGGTCAAGGTGCATTTGGTGATTGGATCTAACAGTCCCTCCTTTTCTTTGAATAGTTCCCTATCTCCCACCAGAGCTTGTATCTTGTATCCCTCCCCTTCTTTTTCAATGTCTTTCCATCTTGCCTCATATCTGTCGTTACACCAGCACGTCACTGCTCTCAGTTGTGCTGCATAATAATAATCTTGTAGGCTGGGTACTGCCATCCCTCCCTCTTCCTTTGGTAGTTGTAGTGTTTTATATCTGACCCGTGATCTTCTCCCCGCCCATATGAACCTCGATATCAGTCTGTCCCACTCCCTGAATTGATTCTGTGGTATTTGTATCGGTAGCGACTGGAACAGGTACAGTAATCTTGATAGTATGTTCATTTTAATGACCTCTATTCTTGAATTGAAGTCCAAGGGCATTACTGTCCATCTCTCTAAGTCTCTCTTGATGTTCTGATTTATCTGTGTATAGTTCGCCTCAAACAGTTTCCCCACCCCTCTCGTGATGTTCACCCCTAAGTATTTAATCTTGTCCATGTCCCATCTTATCCCGTACTGTTCCCTAATTTCCGTCGTTGGGGTATAGTTCCATGCTAAGGTCTGTGTCTTTGTCACGTTTAGTTTGTATCCTGAGTAGTGGCCATATTCCTTCAGTAGATCCATCAGTGCCGGGAAGCTCTTGTCTGGTTGTCTCATGTATACTATCACGTCGTCCGCAAATAGGCCTAGTTTATATTCCGTTCCCTTTATCCTTACTCCCTTGATGTCCTCGTTCTGTCTGATTAGTTGTGCCAGTGGTTCTATGAAAACTGCGAAGTGCGTTGGACAACGATAGACAACATCCCTGTCTGGTAGCCCTCTCTAATCTGATTCTATCCGTCAGGCTGCCATTCACCTTAACCCTCGCTGTCGGTTCTTGATATAGCGCCTTGATCATCTTCATTGCCCTCCCGTTTAGTCCGAATCTCATCAATGTTTTATATAAAAATGTCCAACTCACACTGTCGAATGCTTTTTCTGCATCTAGGCTACCTCCTTGTTTTTGTATCTCCTCCACTATGTGTAATGTCTTTCTCACGTTGTCCTGTGTCTGTCTCCCTTTAATAAATCCAGTTTGATCTTCATCTATAATGTCTGGCATAAACGTCTCGAATCTTTTACATATAATCTTTTTATGGCGTTTTTCAATTTAGTCCCCTAATATGGTAAGAGTATAACACTTTAGTTTTCAGATACAAGGGTTCAATTATTTATTTTTCTTGGCAGATTTAACATAGGGCTTTTGACAGGGGAGATGATGCATTGCATGGTAATGTTAACTAGCTAACATCCACATGTTTATTTTTATCACTGACTAACCTGCTGGTTCCTTGACCTTGGTGCAAGAAAACATTTGATAAATGTTGCCGGATTTAGCAGCATCTCCTTTCTTTTTCTTTGTTTTATCCCTCTCTCCTCCACCCAGTGGCGGACTGGCCATCGGGACGTTCGGGACGAATCCCGATGGGCCGGGACCAAAGTGGGCTGGTCCAAAAAAAAAATAAAAATAAAAAATTATACTTTTTTATTTATTTTTTTTTTTTTTACTTTTTTACTTTTTTTTTTTGGGTCAGTGTGTGGGCCAGTGTGTGGGCCACTAATGTGGGCCGATGTGTGGGCCAGTGTGTGGGCCAGTGTGTGAGTCGGTGTGTGGGCCACTAATGTGGGCCAGTGTGTGGGCCGGTGTGTGGGCCAGTGTGTGAGTCGGTGTGTGGGCCACTAATGTGGGCCAGTGTGTGGGCCAGTGTGTGGGCCGGTGTGTGGGCCAGTATGTGGGCCGGTGTGTGGGCCGGTGTGTGGGCCAGTATGTGGGCCAGTCTGTGGGCCGGTGTGTGGGCCAGTGTGTGAGTCGGTGTGTGGGCCACTAATGTGGGCCAGTGTGTGGGCCGGTGTGTGGGCCAGTATGTGGGCCGGTGTGTGGGCCGGTGTGTGGGCCAGTATGTGGGCCAGTGTGTGGGCCGGTGTGTGGGCCAGTGTGTGGGCCAGTGTGTGGGCCACTAATGTGGGCCGGTGTGTGGGCCGGTGTAGTGTGTGGGCCGGTGTAGTGTGTGGACCAGTGTGTGGGCCATATGTGGGCCATTATGTGGGCCGGTGTGTGGGCCAGTGTGTGGGCCGGCAATAAAACAATAAACAAGTTGCATAAACTAAATCAGATTAAAAATGATCACAGTTCTGGTTTGCCTTAAGATGCAGTTTAAGATGGGTCTTGAACATGGAGTATGTAGGGCACTCTCTAATCACAACTGGCAGGCTATTCCAGTAGTTACCACTTTTAACAGAGAACACAGTTTTTGCAATGGTAGTATACCGAAAAGGCACCTTACAGTCCCCTCTACTGATGGCCCTGGTGGTAATGCCAGTGTCTGCTTTCTGTTGGATGAACTCATTCAATGGGGGAGGGGCAAGTCCATGCAGAACCTTGTACATGAAGCAAGTATATTTGAAAACTTGGAAATTCTCTAAACTTAGCATGTTATGTTTTTCTAAAACATTACAGTGATGAAATGAAATTGGTTTCCTATCAAATACTTTTATGGCTTTTTTGTAGAGTAATTATATTGGTGTAAGAGTAGTGACATATAAAAGAGACCAGTTGATAAAACAGTAGGCCTACTCGATGTGTGATAAAATCATTGAATGCAGAAACATCCTTGCAGCATTAACTGGCAGGCAGGGCCTGATCTGCCTGAAGTTTTCGATGTTAAACTTGACTGTTTGTCACTTTCTTCACATGACTTTTTGAAGGTCAATGTAGAGTCCAATGTGACCCCAAGATACTTGAATTAATGTACAATGTCCAGCTCCGCCTCTCCCAGAAACACATTAGAGTGAGTGACCTCTACTGGTGACTTTGTGAACATCATACACACTGTTTTCTTGGTGTTAAGTGAAAGACATGCTTTTGTTAGCCAGTCTTGAATGAGACATGAGACATCAGTAAATGAGCTTCACGTTTCCTCCCAACCGCGAGTAGGCCTAGAAGCGCAGAAATGGAGAATGCAAAAAAAGAAAGGGTGGAGCTGAAAAAGCTAGAATTAAAAAACTAAAATTGCTAGTAAAAGACGCAGAACAATGTTCTAAAATTACAGACATGTTTACCCGCTGCTGCTGCTAATGATGATGAAGTTCAAGTGGAAGGAACCAACAGTAACATGACAGGTGCATGCAGTAGCCTAGTGCATATTCTACTGTTGGTGTCTGCCGGTTCATGAGGGCTAGCTAGCCTATACTAGCTCTTGCAGTGATTTCAGTCATTCTATTACAAGACAATGTGCTTTCCGTATTCCTGATTCCTTACAGCACGTGGACGTAAATAGTTGTCACTTGTGACGTTTTTTCTCTGACTAAAAGTTTAGTTAGCAATGTTAGGACTAGTGCCCACCACAGCATCAGAAGCTAAAGTGCTAACCTAGAGAGCCAATCAGAACCTAGGACGGGCTGCAAATTAATCGGCTACTAATATTATAATAGTAAATACTAAAATAAAATACTATTATGTTCCCTTCCAAATTTTCATGTTGATATAATATTGGTAATCTAATTGATTGAATTGATTAGTTGCCATTTTACATGCTTAAATAAGATGTACCTTAGAATTCCCAACTGTTAGCCATGTTCTCGATCTGTATATGATTAGTCTCATCTACATGTTTGTAAATAACCACAGCTAACTAGCTTAAGCTAACAACTAGGTCAACTACTACCCCGTAGTTAAACATATGTGATTGCATATAACAGCTAACTGCTACAGCTAAGTTGGTAGTTAGCCTATTCCATTAATGTTGAATGTATTTATGAAGGTTGTTGATGGTGGTTGGCGCTGATTAGCAGACATGATTCCGTCAGTCTGCCACAGGGCAGCTGTGTTTGCTGATGCTGCTCACAACCACCAGTAGTGTATGACTGTGTGACTGTGAATGCTTGATGGTTTCTGTGAAGCGCTTTGTGGAACAATGCTGATATACAGTTAAGAATGAGTAATTCGCTTTTGGTTTTTAAGAAAAATTTGTAAAGCTATTTTTGAAAACTACAGGGGTGAATAATACTGTTTTCTTTTGCTATTTTCTTTTAGAATACTGTTTTGGAGTCTTAATTTTTTTAATTTTTGTTTTTTTTTATCCACTTTTTCTCCCATTTTCTACATTTTCTCCCATCCCAATTTCGTATCATCCAATTCAACCCTCCCCTGTCACGAACGCTGTTTCTTGCCTCCCACAAGCCGGCTGCAATGTGGACTAAGTCATACATAGCACAAGTCCCCTCCGGTACTTGAGGTAACAGCAGTCGCATCTTTTCACCTGCGCAGCTCGATCTCTCAGTGGCGAGGAGTAACGCGTGGGAGGCTCACGCTGCCCCCGACACTTCCTGATTCTACTGCGCAGGCACACCAACCGACCTGTAGGAGTCGCTGTCCACAACGCCCAATCCCCACCCATCAGTTTCCCACCCCCTAATACGGCCAATGTGTATTAGTATGAATGACCAGCTAAACTGAAAGCAATGTGGAGCGCTGGGCTCGAACAGGTGAGCCCAGCGTCTCCAGTATTTGTGGCGAGCGCCTTGCCCACTACGCCACGTAGCCGCCAATTTTTTTTAAATTTTTGTTAAGAATATAGGACAGGCATATATAAGCATTATGCTTCAGTCTGTACCTTTTCAGTCACTGTAAAATCAAATATTGTTAAATGATGGGGTATATTGTATTGTGTGAGATGATGACTGAATAAACTACTACTACTACTACTACTACTTTGGGTGTTTTCAAAAGGCTGAAAAACGCTGTATGAATTCAAGCCATTATTATTGATTGCTGATGTTCTTCTTATGCAGTTGACTCTGAGGAAAGAGAGAGAGAGAGAGAGAGAGAGAGAGAGAGAGAGAGAGAGAGAGAGAGAAAACAGGCTCTTGGAATGGGTGTCTGGGAGGAAGTGGGGGGTCTTTCAATGTTGATTAAACGGCAAGCAACTAATGTCATGAGTGCCAAATTAAAGGACAATAAATCCAATAACTGAAATTGTGTAGCACAGACCTTTCTATTAGGGATGCTCGATATTGGCTTTTTTACTGATACCGATATACCGATATTGTCCAACTCTTAATTTCCGATACCGATATCAACCGATATCAACCGATACCGATATATGCAGGGTTTCCCGCCCCAAGAAATGGAATAATTTCAGGTAATTAACATTACATATCTCTTGTTGTGGAATTAACACAACATTATGCATACTTTTGACAATAAATAAAATCAGAATTGGTTCTTACTTGCTTGCCTGGGTAAATAAAGGTTATAGAAATGTAAATAAAATATTATTTCTTTAAAACCGATACCGATATTTTTCGATATCACATTTTAATGCCGATATCGGCCGATAATATCGGTAGGCCGATAATATCGGACATCCCTACTTTCTATGGATCAAAACCTCAATATTATTATGGTGTAGTTAATACTTCATGTATCCTTAATCCCTAGGCTAATGAGGCACTAAGATGTTAGTAAAAAAAAACATATGCCAATGACGGGAAGTAACGGTATATGTATGTGTGTGTCTGTGTGTGTGTGTGTGCACTGTGCATGAGTGCACATCTAGGGGCGGTGTGTAGATTTGGTCTCCCTGATGTTGACTCCTTAGCCACAGCCTTGGGTTGTTTAATACTGGACAAGTGTTTCATAACGCCCGTTGTGTGGGCCGGTTTCGGGGCCGGTGCGTGGGCCGGTGCGTGGGCCGGTGTGTGGGCTGGTGCGTCTGAATGTCCCGGGCTGAATTTGTGTCCCAGTCCGCCACTGCCTCCACCCTTTATCTTTCTTCCACTGTCCATCTTGACATCAACGTTAATTGACTTTCGCTCTACTGTATCTCTCCTGAGTCCCTCACTACCTGGCTCATTGTCTGGCTGTTATTCTGCATCTGAGTGCCATCTGCCAATCCATTCGCCGCCTCCACTGTCAATCAGTTGTATCACCTGGTCCCGCCTCCACCAATAAAAAGCGGCAGCACGGCTCCATTGTGTGTGTGTGAGATCCATGTGAGGGAGAGAGAGTCAGATAGTTCTCCAACTCTGTCGCAGACAGTGAAATCCTGGTTGTTCCCCACCCACTAAGGTTATCTAACTATCGCGCCGCCGCCACAACTAGAAACAATGGCCTGGCAAAAAAAAAAAATATTATTATAATAAAAAAATATATAATATTTTTTTTTTTATATATATAATTTTTTTTTAAATCTGTGCAGGCTAGGCCACCGGGAAAACTTCCGGTGCTCCCGATGGCCAGTCCGGGCCTGCACACACACACAAGCACACACACACATACACATAGATAGACACACACACACACACACTCACGTACACACACATAAGTACAGTCTGTCTCACACACACACACACACATCTTCCATCCCTCTAACACACACACACACACGTACACACACACACAAACACACACACACATAGCACACACACATGCCTCCCTCACACACAACGCACGCACACACGTACACACACACACACACACTCACGTACACACACATAAGCACAGTACCTCACACACTTACACACACACATACACACAGATACACACACACATATATTTATGCCTACACTGAATTACCTCGAACTTTCGATAACCTAACGTCACTTGTCAACAAAAGCACAAACTATTAGATGGATGCCTGAAGTAAGTGCCTGAACTCTTCATAACCCGTTGAAAACTGACGAGGTCAGAGGTCAGGCCTTGCACACACACAGACAAACACATACACACACGCAGACACACAAACGCCCAGAGCGGGGGAACCGAGGGGCACATTATCTTTGGCCCCCACTCTCCACGGAGAAACACGTGCTGAAATCCCCCCCCTACCTCCTCTCTTCCCGCCTCGCTTTTCTTTGTCTCCTACGACGGCCATCAATCATCAACCAGGAAGAGGTGTGTCCAACTACCAATGTATAAATGATGTGACTGTATACTATCGGCCACCACTTTGCAACTGCTCTCCCTGTGTAGGAGGTGCATGCGGTGGTCCGGATTGTGATCTATTCTTCTTGTGCCTTGAGATTTCAGTAAACTGCAGACTAAGCCATCTGACTCCTGTTTCCTATTTGCTCACCTCGCCGACATTCAACCAAAAATAACTCATTGCTAATTTACATTATACAGGTCTCTGGAATATTGATATTAATTGCCTTGCAAATGGAGGTCAAAGGTCGATATGTGTTATTGTGTCTTCAGGGAGGCTGTCTTTTTTCTCTCACTCATCTCTCTCTCTCTCTCCCTCTCTCTTTCTCTCTCTCCCACCCTCTCCAAAACACACACGTAACCCTTGTATGAATATACTTGCAAGGACTTTTGACCACATTCATTTGACTATATTCATTCCCTTACCTTAACCTCTTAAGCAAATCAGGCAAACATTTTCTTTTTTGGATGATTGCCAAAGTAATTTATATTTTATTATACTTTATACTTATAGCACTTGCATGAGTCTGGTCTCTTTTGAAAGGTAACATTCTGATGTTTCTTACACAATAAAGAGAAGAGTGCTAATGAAATAGAGTAACAGAGGTTTGAACACACTGAAGTAAAAGTTTTGTGTACTCACATTTCTTTTTAATGGTTGCCAGATGCCTGTTTTTAAGGGGAACATGTCTATGTTCCCCGGGTTCTATGTTCCCCCTATGTTCCCCCTATGTTATGTTCCCCGGTAACCACAAAGGGTTCTATGTTCCCCGGGTTCTATGTTCCCCCGGTAGCGAGTGGAGATAGTGACTTATTATGTTTCCCCAAGCCTATTCCAAAGATAGTCACTTTTATAGATAATTCATTTGTATCTCAACGGAGTCACGGATCTAGTCGGGCCACGTAACATTATGACGACAAAAATCGAATACAATAAACAGTGTAAAGCAAATAATTTAAAACAACGAAGTTTAGCCTATTACATCGTTTTTATAAGCGTTTGTTTTTATTTGCTGGATAATTCATTTGTATCTCAACGGAGTCACGGATCTAGTCGGGCCATGTAGCATTATGACGACAAAAATCGAATCCAATAAACGAGTATAAACTAAATTTAAAACAACGAAGTTTAGCCTATTAAATCGTTTTTATAAGCGTTCGTTCTTATTTGTGTGTGTGTGTGTTGTGTGTGCGTGTGCGTGTGTGCGTGTGTGTGTGTGTGCGTGCGTGCGTGCGTGTGTGCGCGCGCGCGTGTGTGGGACACAGTGCAGCCCTCGTTCTACAAGACAATTGTACTCAGATATACAGCCGGCATCGGCCGCGTTTTACGCAAACTGAGGTAGAGACTGTACGCACGCACGCTCCCCAATAACAGTGCATGTGTGTGTGTGTGTGCGTTTGTGTGTGTGTGTGTTTGCGTGCATGTGTGCGCGCGCGTGTGTGGGACACAGTGCAGCCCTCGTTCTACAAGACAATTGTGCTCAGATATACAGCCGGCATCGGCCGCGTTTTACGCAAACTGAGGTAGAGACTGTATGCACGCACGCTCCCCAATAACAGTGCATGTGTGTGTGCGCGTTTGTGTGTGTGTGTTTGCGTGCATGCGTGTGTGCGCGTGTGTGTTTGCTTTATATAGTTAAGGCTTATAGTAATTGTTACAAAGGGTCAGATTAAACCGAATATATATATTTATTACTTGAGATATATTGTATAGTATTTGTATATCGTCTGATATCCCTTGTATATTCTTTGTACATATACACGGAATATCCCTTTACCTAGTACAGGCCAGACCATAATATTCGTTCTCCTATTGGACAGCGACCCCCTAGGCGCCACGGCCATACCCCCAATGTCTAGTTCAAAGTCACCGCTAAGACATGTCTCAACATGCCCAGGTTTGCGCAGTAATACGAGACAGAAATAAGGCTGGTACTAGATTATTCACCTTACGTATAAATACGGCGCAGATGGATACAGCAGTAATCTTAGTAACAAGTTGAAGCCTTCACCACGATACAACGTGCTGTGAAGTGGGCCCGTTTTGCCCCGAAATAGAGCCTTGAGACCGCGTGCGAATTGATAGCTGAAGTGTCAGAGTTTAACGCTGTATCGTCGAGTTCGACCTATTCTATTATTAAGTAATAGTCTATTATGTATAGTGTATCGTGCGGCTACCGTTCTACAGTGACCAGCATTACCAACGTTTCATCGTACCGAGCTAGTGTGCTTATCCAGGCTGGGCGGCCTAACCTTGTGCCGCCATCCGAGGAGCCCTAGACGAGAACCATGTGGATATGTACACTGGATAACCTACACCGACGACTACAGAGCCCTTTTCGGCTGGATTATATTGCTTTGGTCCTGTGGCTGCTGGAGCAGAGAATCGTCTACCCCACTACCGTGTGGGATCTACCCTGTGAGGAGCCCCGTCGAGCCCGCCTCTAGGACTCTGAGGCTGGCTAGCTTTCATCCATGCGGCAGTGCATACCGGAGAATAGCTGTTGCTTTGTCTACGGATCAAGGGATTATTGCACCGTCTCCTGTACCTGGAGTCTCTTTATTCCTCGTTGATCCAGACTTTTGCTACCGACAAATCCTCTCCCCTGCTGGCTTACAACCGGAGGGAACCCCCCTAGTATCTCCAGCTGACCTACGAGTGTACCTTATATAATTCTTCTTGACCTATTCATGCACATTCTTCGCCTTACAAGCGCAACTCTAATTCTCAATAATGTAAGATAATATTGATGCTCTTCTAATAAATATTACAAACAGTACTTTCTTTGTTAAGCCGTGTTATTGTGGGGGTGTTCATCTCATATACATGTGTACTGTATGGCCAGTAGTAATGTACATAACTCAGTAGTGGTTTAATGATACCATACTTATTCAATACAGTCAGGGAATTGTACCCCTCAGTTACAATTGGTCCTTCGAGCCGGAGGGTAATCAGTGTAATATTTTATATAATATTAATATTGACATGGCCAGCGATGAACACTCCACAAACGGTTCTCCTAAGCTAGATCGCCCGCAGCGCAGACGGCAGCCACCTCCTTACCTAGAGGTTTACGCTGCCAGTCTACTACCTAGCTTTATACAGACGTTAAACGCGGAAAAAGCGGATAGTAAAAGTATGTCAAACCCTACCGACCAGGCGACCCTGCCAGTAGAGACCCTAGTGGGTTCTAACGTAACTGACCAAGCTCACGGGGGGGACCAGGAGGGACATGACATGACTTTACCCCCGACAACATCAACGGGACAGCCCCCGGAGAGCTCCAGGATAAAGAAAGCACTCCAGGGACGGAACCCGACCCACTACCAGAAGAGACGCGCACCCAGGAGATGGACCTCCTCGGAGCGCGACAGGAGAACGGATCTCCAACGAGCACTGCTAGAAGCCGATCACCTCCATCAGTGTCTTCCCCCAGCGAGGCGGACAAGATGCTGGCGCAGGCATTTATCGCCACCCTGGCAGCCTCCACTGAACGCGATCGACTCCAAGCCCAGACGCTTAGCGAGCGCGAACATTCTTCCATGGAACAAGAGCGCCTCCGAGCGCAACACCAAAGTGAGCGCGAACACTCTACCATGGAAAGAGACCGCCTGCAGGCTCAACAACTGAGTGAGCGCGAACAATCTGCAGACCAAAGAGAACGCTTCCACGCGCAACTCCAAGCGCAAGCCCTTAGTGAACGCGAACACTCTGCGACCCAGCGAGAGCGCTTCCAGGCGCAGCAAAGGAGTGAAGACGACCGCATACGCCTGGAGACCAGACGCCTCCAGACGGAAGAGAATATTGAAAGAGACCGCGCCGAAGCCCAGCGTGCCGCCGCTGATGCACAGCGCGAAGCCGCCAATGCACAGCGCGATGCAGCCGAAGCCCAGCGCGAAGCAGAGTGCGACCTCGCTCACATCAAGCGCGAAGCCGAGCGCGACCGATTACAAGCGCAGATAATGGAGCAACTGATTGCCAGGGCGACTCCCCCTCCCTCCGCACGGAGCTCCAGGGCCTCGTCAAGACAAGGGTCTAGGGCACCCTCCCCTACCCGATCAAGCGACCCGGAGCCCGGCCAACAGAAAGAGCCTATACACGTCTCCGAACCCCCTCCCCGACCGGTCCATGCGAGACCCAGCAACAGGGAAGAACCGGCCTACGCCGCCGAGAGACTGAATAGACGATTGCAAGATCTAGAAGACCTAGCAGAGGAAGAAGAAGAGGAAGAGGAGAAAAGTCAAGCCCACCAGCAACATCGTACTCCACAGGACCAGGAGGTCCAGTACAGCCCAGACTTTACACCCGAGGCCCTGCATTACAGACCCCCGACCCAACTCAAGGGCGAGTTTGACGCACGACCAGCCCCGAGGAACAGCACCTGGGTACCCGGGCCTTGGTACCCACCAGGTACCAGCCCACAACGACACGGAAGGGGAGACTCGCCTAGGAGGCCTCTCCCCCAACGCTCACCGATGTGCCAGCCATCCATGGCATCGTACCTTGGCACACCGACGTTCCCGGACTTCACACACGAGGACAGAGCACAGTACACAGAGCTACGAATGTGCTTAGAGACAATGATGTCCGATGTCCCCGATGAGACGTACAAGTATGCTATCCTACTCAAGCACCTGAAGGTGCCCAGAGCGCATAATATAGCGCTGGCATATTCCAACTCAAGTACCCCATACACCGCGGCTCTAGTAGCCCTCGACCAACGTTATGGACGCATATGGGACTACGTAATACAAGAGATAAGGAATATTGACCGTCTACCCCCAGCCACAGACAATCGCTCATTGGATGACCTCTCTATCAAGGTACAATCCCTGGTAGGAATGCTGGGGGCACAAAAGGAAAAGGGTAGGCACGAACTGTACGCAAACTCTAATGTTGAGAGGATATTAGAGAAGCTCCCGCCCGCCCGACAAGAGCGCTTCAGGCGGCAAAGAGACCACCGTGATCCCAACAGTCCCGAGCCATCCCTCCTAGACCTGGCCGACTTCCTGGCGAGAGAAGTCAGCAGCCTACGACTGGATACGTTCGTGCGGAGTGTACCAAGCCCCAGAGAGGGACCTAGGAGATCAAACGATAACCGCAGGCTGGTGACCGTCATGCACCAAGCCGAATCAGTACCGCGTAACAAGAACCACAGCACCCCCTCGACGAGAGAGAAGTGGAAGATTGTATGCCAGTACTGCGAAAAGGAACACTGGCTGTCACACTGTGACACGTTCAAGAAGATGACCGCCGATGAGGTGAGTCAATGGATAAAGTCCAACCGCCGCTGTTACCGCTGTGCGCGCAGTCACATGGCAGCCGAGTGCCGCTTAAAGAAGAGGTGTAGTCGGTGTGACGGAGCCCACTTGGACGTCTTACATGACAGTAACAGAAGAAAACCCGCACCCTCAAGCAGCACCAAAGCAAGCGTCATGTACATTGACCCCGCCAGCAGCGGGGGCGCCCGGGTGCTCTTGAAGGTGGTCCGCGTAACATTGAGCTACGAGGACAAGGTCATGGACACCTACGGCGTCCTTGACGACGGGTCAGAAAAGACCCTCCTCCTCGCATCCGCTGCGGCCCAGCTGGGGCTGCGGGGGAGCGAAGAAACGATGACGATTCGGACTATAAGAAGAGACCTGAAGACGATCAAGGGTGAGAACGTCTCCTTCACTATCGCAGCAAGCGGGCAGCCAGAGAGACGGTATAGGATCACTAACGCTTTCACCAGCCAAGACATAGGCCTGTCGCGGTACACCTACCCCATCGCCAAGCTGATGGACAAATACGTGCACCTGCGTCAACTACCTATACCGCTCATAGACGGCGCCACCCCGACCCTGCTCATAGGATCCGACCACGCACACCTCATCGTCCCGATGGACCGGGTCCACACTGGGCCCAGAGGCTGTCCTGCAGCAGTCGAGACCCGCCTAGGATGGACACTACAAGGCCCCCTCTCCAGGTCTCCCAACCGAACAGCAGCCACTCGCTGCCTCCACTCCAGAGTGACAGAAGAAGACACCGCCCTCTTACAGCACGTCGAGAGGCTATGGACACTAGAGACAATGCCCTTTAAGAACGAAAAGAAACACATTCGTTCCAAGGAAGACATTTACGCCATAGCCCTCCTCGAGCAGGGGACAAAGAGAGTCAAAGTCAACGGAGTGATGAGATACGCAACTCCACTCCTGAGGCGAGAGGGTATGCCTACCTTCCACGCCCCAAAAGAAGCGACGGAGCGGTATCTAATGAACACAGAGCGGCGCCTAGCCAGAGACCCCGCTCAAGCTACTGTGTACCGCGCTGAGATTGACAAGCTAATCACAGCGGGACACATAAAGAAAACTGACTGGCGGCGTCGTGCTCTGCTCCGCGCCTCCCTGATCAAAGGCGGCTTTGATCTCCGGCAGTGGGCCAGCAGCGACCCTCAAGTACTGCGCAGCCTCTCCCCAGAGGACAAGGCAGCAAGCAGCGAGACCTGGATGGCGACCATCCCAGGTGAAGCCCAAGAAATGACATTGGGACTAGTCTGGCGCTTCAAAACAGACTCGCTACATTATAGACACACACCCCTGACCAAGGAGCAGGGAAGGTCGATTTCACTACCGACCACAAGACGGAGTGTATACAGAACACTCGCCAGACAATATGACCCGTTGGGATGTATTCTACCTTCCACCACCAGGGCAAAGATGATTGTACGAGCGCTATGGGACAAGGACCAGGGCTGGGACGACCCCATACCCGACCACCTTGCTTCCACATGGAGAGAGTGGGAGACAGAACTCAGCTCGCTCCCAGGTGTCAACATACGCCGCAGCTACTTCCCACCCACAGTGCGGCTGGAGACGTGTCAGATGGACCTGCACGTCTTCAGCGACGCCTCCGAAGTAGCCTACGGTTCGGTGGCCTACTTGCGGGCCCGAGAGGAGGGAGGAGAAATACATACTGCCTTCATCCTGGCTCGTTCAAGAATAGCCCCCCGCAAGCAACAATCTATCCCGCGTCTAGAGCTCTGCGCAGCCTTAGTAGGAGCGCAACTCGCCATGTTAATCCAACGTGAACTCACCATCCCGGTGCAAAGAACAATCCTGTGGTCAGACTCCATGACCGTACTCACATGGATCCAGTCCGATTCGTGTAGATACAAGGTCTTCGTGGGAGTCAAAATCACAGAGATCCAAGATTTAACAGAAGCAGCATGCTGGAGGTACGTGGACACAAAACAGAACCCAGCAGACGTCATCACACGGGGAATGTCCCTGGATGACCTCACACGTCACAATCTCTATAGTGACGGTCCCGAGTTCCTCAAGCTCCCGGATGAAGAGTGGCCTACACCCACCCCACGGGAGGCTAGTAAAGAGGAGGCAGAGATGAAGAAATCTATGTTCTGTGGGTTGACACACACACCAGTCCCCACAGATCCCAACATAGACGACTGCCCCACCCTTGAGAGTGCGCAGTTAAAGACATTCCTGTGGCACCACCCTGAGGTTCCCTCCACTACTGACATTAATGCAGCTAACTACGAAGAAGCAGAACTCCTTCTGCTACAGCGAGCCCAAAGAGACTCGTTCCCCGACGAGCTAGACTGTCTGCAGGGATCAAAGCCAGTCCCGTCAGACAGCAGACTGCTCCACTTGGCCCCTGAGAGCGACGCCCATAATCTCATCAGAGTGGGTGGTCGTCTGAGAAGGGCCCCAGACTTAACGGATGACGTCAAGTTCCCGATAGTCCTAAACAGCCGACACAAGGTCACAGAGCTCATCATAAAGAAATACGACGGGGACGTGCACCACGCCGGGGCAGAGAGAGTCTTCGCTGAGATCAGACGTCGCTATTGGATACTGCAAGGAAGAGAAGCAGTACGACGCTTCCAGCGGACCTGTCTAGACTGTCGCAAGTGGCGAGCACAGCCCAGTATACCTAGGATGGCTGACCTACCCCCCTGTCGCCTCCGACTCGGCGAAAAGCCCTTTCACTCCATCGGTATGGACTGTTTCGGCCCGCTGTATGTGAAGAAAGGAAGAGGGACGGAGAAGCGGTGGGGTATTGTATTCAAATGCATGACCACCCGAGCGATACACATAGAACTCCTTCCAACCATGAGTACGGACTCATTCCTTATGGCCTTCCGGAGATTCACATCGCGGAAAGGAAAACCGTCTATATTATTGTCTGATCACGGGACAAACTTCAAAGGCGGAGAAAGAGAGCTGAGAGAGAGCTTCCAAGCTATGGGCCCAGAACTTAAGACCCACCTCGCTCCCTCTCAGATTGATTTCCAGTTTAACCCCCCGAATGCACCTCACTTCGGGGGAACTTGGGAACGGGAGGTACGTTCAATAAAGACAGCCCTGTACGCCGTGCTTGGGGCCCAGACCGTGGCGGAAGAAGTCCTCACGACAGTCCTCACGGAGATCGAGGGAGTATTGAACTCAAAGCCCCTCGGTTACGTCTCAAGTGATGTAGCAGATGTCGACCCAGTCACCCCCAACACTCTCTTGATGGGCGGCTGGACCCCGCGCTCCCACAGACAGTGTACAGACCTGAAGAAGCGAACGGCCGAAGAATGTGGAGGTACAGTCAAGTATTGGCTGACAAGTTTTGGAACAGTTTCCTCCTCCACTATCTACCATCTCTACAGACCCGCCAGAAATGGGTAAAAGAAAGAGACAATTTGACGGAGGGCACAGTCGTCATGATTATCGACCAGTCACTACCCCGAGCTATGTGGCCGGCCGGCCGCGTAAGCAAAGTGATCACTGGTGCCGACGGAAAGGTCAGAGCGGCAGAAGTGCTCGTCCAGGGGCGGACATACACCCGACCCGTGGCGAGGCTGATAGAGTTGCCAAGGCTTCCCGACTCTCTTAATGACGACCATGACCCCCTGACTTTGTGAATTGCCCTACTCCTCACAACGGACATTGAGTAGTGGACAGTGCGGTTAATCTGTCTCTGCTTATCTAATTAGGTGCGGACTAATTAGGAGGCGGCTGTTACAAAGGGTCAGATTAAACCGAATATATATATTTATTACTTGAGATATATTGTATAGTATTTGTATATCGTCTGATATCCCTTGTATATTCTTTGTACATATACACGGAATATCCCTTTACCTAGTACAGGCCAGACCATAATATTCGTTCTCCTATTGGACAGCGACCCCCTAGGCGCCACGGCCATACCCCAATGTCTAGTTCAAAGTCACCGCTAAGACATGTCTCAACATGCCCAGGTTTGCGCAGTAATACGAGACAGAAATAAGGCTGGTACTAGATTATTCACCTTACGTATAAATACGGCGCAGGTGGATACAGCAGTAATCTTAGTAACAAGTTGAAGCCTTCACCACGATACAACGTGCTGTGAAGTGGGCCCGTTTTGCCCCGAAATAGAGCCTTGAGACCGCGTGCAAATTGATAGCTGAAGTGTCAGAGTTTAACGCTGTATCGTCGAGTTCGACCTATTCTATTATTAAGTAATAGTCTATTATGTATAGTGTATCGTGCGGCTACCGTTCTACAGTGACCAGCATTACCAACGTTTCATCGTACCGAGCTAGTGTGCTTATCCAGGCTGGGCGGCCTAACCTTGTGCCGCCATCTGAGGAGCCCTAGACGAGAACCATGTGGATATGTACACTGGATAACCTACACCGATGACTACAGAGCCCTTTTCGGCTGGATTATATGTGACCCCGACCAGTGCTATAGCCTACATTTTTTCATTTTCCAGATTTTTCCAGATTGTGAAAGTACAGAATGTAAGCTTTCAAATGATGTGTCATACTTTGAAATCTGAGAATGTTATTATTGTGATGTGCTAATTTTAAATCTTGTAGCAGTCTTTTTTCCCCAGAGACCTAAGCAGAGAAAACAGCTCTTAAAGATTTGACACCTTTTGCCAGGATTCTGCTGGGCTTAAACAATACCTCCCAGCCACACCTCTCCCCTGAATAGTATTAACATAATTAAGTGCTGTGACAGCCATGCTGACAGATCAGATACAAAATCAAACATTTTCTATTGTAGTAGTAATATAACTACTAGTCTGAATAATGTATATTTCAGTTATTGAATTGAAAACCTTTATTTATGTATTCCAATATCTGTTTTATTGATTAATGATATATTTTGAAAGAATGCAGGTTATAGCTGTATAAAACAAATGTCTGTCCCATTGTACCAATCAATGGGATATATTGCATGTTGGCTATAATGATTTTATAAAAAAGAGAGAGATTAAATGCATGGCCATATATTTATACATTCATGTGACATCACAGCATATTCTTTGTATAGCCCAGTGTTTCCTGAAAACAGATATGTACAGTGTTCAGGTTATACATCTATCATTACACAATTACAACCAAAATAGGAAGAAATTATGTTGACCGCAGGGAATTTTAATGCATAGTTGGTAGAACTGGCCAGCGGAGTGATAGACACAAGCCTCATTATTATCATTATCATTATCTTTGTTACCACCTTTCATGTGACAACTGGATGAAAATCAGCAGACAATATCAAATCAATTCAAGAGGTTTATTAGTCACATACATACCAGGGCATACAGTGAAATGCGGGTGGTCATGCCCGCATCGATTGTGCAATAATACTAATAATAAAATACATAAACAGGTAATAAGAAGGCATAAGATGTGCATGATAAAAATAGACATGCTAATACAGTTTCAACTCTGTCATTATGCTATACTACAATAATCTAAACTATACAAGAACCACATCGGTTCTTTCCTTTAAAGTGACCTTTCCATTTAGTTTAAAGTGACATTTTTTTTATTCATTGCATACATACCAGGGCATACAGTGAAATGCGGTTGGCCATGCCCGCTACGATTGTGCAATAAAACAATAGTAATAATAATAAAAATATAATGTACATGTACCGGTACACACCAATACAATTCTTCTATGTCCCTATGCTATACTAGTACTACTATACTATCAAGTCAAGTCAAGAATGCAATAATAAGAATCCAATAGGATGAGAATGCGACATTGTGCAATAATACAAGTAATAAGAATAAGACATATCAGGTATATGTACATGAGTTTTACAAAAGCTTTTACTCTACAAGAACCACTCCTGTTCTTGTTAATTTTTTTTAAAGTGACCTTACATTGTGAGCGTGTGCAGCATGAGTGTGTGTGTGTGTTCATGTTAAAGTGACTGCTAGTACAGTGTGTGTGTGTGTGTGTGTGCTCTACATCCATGTGTCTAACATCGTACAGTCTTCTTGTTCTGAGGTGCTCTAGATGTTGGGAGTGGGCATGTAATGTCTTTTGCGTCATCAGAACAGTATTGTCTTATCTCCTTATAACGATATTCCTGTCGGTCATTGTCTAGACCAGGTGGGGGGAGGACAGGAAAACCAGAGATGGTTGGGTAGCGTTTTGGGTCTTTCAACAGCTGAAACGTGAATGGCTCTGTATCGTCACAGTGTAATTTCGCCGTCACCATGCCCGGACTGTTGGCATCGAAGCTGAAGTGCTGGTATTTCTTTATTTGTGGGAATCTTTTGAAGAAGCCTCCGAGATGTTGTTGCCAGTCGTAGCTTGGAACATAAACTGTGCCATCTTCGCGACCGACAAGTTGGGGGATATTGACTCCTTTCACTGCAGAGCTTTTCCTGACGATGTCTGCGATGCCTGCCAGGGTGTCGACCGCAGTCTTCCTGTAAACCTGCTTTATCAAACCAAAGCACCAGTCGGGGCCAAATTTAGTGTGGCCTGCAATTAGGAAGTGGAGAGCAAGCTGCAGGTGAAGTTTGTGAATAGTACGCCACGCAAAATACCACAAGACATAATTGTTTTTATTTTGCCCGGAGCAATTGTCGCAGTGCAGGTCCACTGATTTTTCTCCAACTCCATAGTTGGTGAAGAAATGATCCACATAGCTGATAACGGCATTGCTGCCTTTACCAGTTGACATCCCTTCATCAATTAGGTAATTCACTTGCTTCGTCAGCCCTTCACAGTGGACACCGAACAGGCCACATTTGCGCGGTGTTTGAAAAAAGATGGGACCCACTTGAAAAGGGTGAGATGGAAAATGAACCTGACAGAGAAAGAAGAAAAAGAAAAAAGGACATTGAAATAAGGGACATTGAAATAAGGGAACAGGGGAGGAAATTAGGCCACTTTACTAGCCAAATGCAAGTATTTTTTGTTTGGCGAGTGATTCATGAAAAAATACTGCTAAAACTATAAGGAACTATTTTTACATTAAAACTGAATAAACTATAATAACAATAATAAACCGTATTTGTATAGCACCTTCATTCCAAGAATTGCAGCTCAAAGTGCTTCTCTCTCTCTCTATTCTCCTCTCTTTTCCTATTCTCTCCTCTCTTCTCCTATTTTCTCTCTCCTCTCTCCTCCCACTCTCATCTCATCTAAATACACTCCAAATACAACTCAAACGTTCCTGTAAGTTTTCCTTTAACAACAAAAAGCAACATTATATTGGATATTCACCTGCTGTGCGTAATCAAAGCTGTAGTGCATCGTGATATCTCTGCTGGCAGGTGGGGAGGGGCCTAGCGACAGATCCATGTTCTCGGCGCATGTGCTCTTTGTGGCGGCAGTCATCTCCTGCAACAGCTCGCGTTCTCTGTCAACAAGGGATAGATGTTTTAACTGCACCTGGATGAAAGCATGAATGAAAGAAAACGTTATTTAACAGATTGCAGAATGGGTACAACACAGTACGGCTCAATACACACACACACACACACACACACACACGGCTAATGAGGTGCCAGTGCTCAGTTATCCTCAGGTTATCCTAATGTCATGTGTGTTGAAGCTAGGGCTGGGCGATATGGCCTAAATATGATATCACAATATTTTCTGACCTTTCGGCGATACACGATACACATCACAATGTTTTTCTTTTTTTCCCCAAACAATTCATTATGAGGCTTACCAAGACAGTATTCGAGTTTGCAAGCTAACATTAAAGACAAAATAAAATACCCATGCATTTAGCATTTTTATATTATATATTAGATTTAGATTATTGGATTATTAGATTATATATATATTATATATATATATATATATAGATTATATATTAGCAATGAGATATTATATGATTTAGATATGAAATATGATTAATTGAAAATGGGGGACCCTGATGTAAACAAGACGAAAGTCTTTCTCTGGTCTGCATTCCCTTAACAATTGTATGTATTGAGCTGTACTGTACCCATTCTGCAATATGTTAATAAAGTTTTAAATCAATCAATCAATAGCATTTTAGCATTTTTATGAAACTACTGTATATTTGTATGTCTCTAAATGTTTTGATGAAAGTCTTTTTCTGGTCTTCATCCTCCAGTCCACTGTTGTTGTATTGAGCTGTACTGTATTGTACCCATTCTGCATTCAATCATTCAGCCGGCAACAGAATAATAAAGCTCAACGACAACAACAACAGCTCCCTGCGGCTGAGATATGAACAGTAAAATGCTTGCTATCTATGTCGTCATCGGACGTTGCTATGTTTGGGTAAATACTGTAAACAAGCCACTATGGACGGGGGTACAGGGGAATAGATGGTGGTAAAAAACAGTCTGTAGTGTAGTAGTGAAAGTAGACTGTACACACCTGGAGTTTCTCCACCTGCAACTTCTCTGGCCTTCCCGCGGCTTGCTGTAATTGGTGATTGTTGGAGTAGCATTGAGAACACAGATCTGTCCTGGGTTTTGTGATCATTATCTGCGGAAGGAGTGCTTTCCACAACCGAAGGAAGGATCTCTGACCAACAACACGAAATCCTGAAAAGTGTTTTTGTTAGATTGGTAGAATAAGAAAAAGTGGGAACCATGTGTGTGTGTGAGAGAGAAAGAGAGAGAGCAAGGGGTGGTTTTGTGACATACCTTCTATACTGCTGTAAGGCGCCACAGGGAAGCTTTGGTCAGATTGGTTGGCAGTAACTTTGCAGTGAAATCCTTGTGACCAGCATGACGGCCAGGCAACACAATCGCATGGAGGACAGCAAAGTTGATCAGAAATTTCACAACCCTTTTTACGTCAAAAAGAGACAAAAAACGCTTGTGATTTCTCGGCTGTTTCTTCCTCTCCCGCGGTGTGAGGCCATCTGTCTTGTAGTGTTTGAAAAGGCTTTTGAGAAGCGCATCGCTGATCCTAAACAAAAATGTTAACAATAGGGAAGAGAATTAATGAATGAAATACACACATTGTACACACTGTATCTGTATGTCATATATTATGTTATGATGAATTGAAAATGGGGGACCCTGATGTAAACAAGATGGAAGTCTTTCTCTGGTCTGCATCCCCTTAACAATTGTATGTATTGAGCTGTACTGTACTGTACCCATTCTGCAATCTGTTAATAAACTTTTCAATCAATCAATCAATCACTCTTGTTTACATTCAGGTGTAGTTTTTAAGAATCCCTATCCTAGCGATGTGCATTACAAAATGGCAGCACAAAAACTACACTACCCAGAATATCCAAAATGGACACCCTCGCAGGGTAGAATAGGATTCGACGACTATATCTAGACTTTAACACCTATTTAAACCGATGTATTGCTATTGCTAAACATACATATACGTCCAATACAATACATCTACGTCCAATACAATATACAAGCATAAAGACACTTACCCATAAATGAAACAGAACGTTGGACGACAGACAACAACGTCGTGAAATCTGTATGTTGTCCTCGAAGCCACACGGACAGCGTTCACTCTCTTTGTACTTTGCGTCTTTTCTGAAACATTTTGGCATGTTCCAATAATGGACAACAGACACATGTCCCTTTCTCTTGGTGTCAACGACGCGGTGTCCAATCGGTTTTGGTAAATTAGCTCAACCGAACAGGGCAGATCGTTCTGAATTTTCCTTTCGGCGCGCCTGGCACTTGCAGTGGAAAGCGTGTATCTTTCTCAGTTCCTCTTCTATTTCGCCCTCCACCGTTAAACCAGACATCTTTTCAACTGATCGCATGGTCGATTCAGCTGAAAAGCCCAATGCTACAGTTTCAACGCAAATGTCCCCGTCTTCCTCTTCTGTTTCGTCGGTAGGTTCGATTGGATCTGGGACAATTTCATCTGCGTCTTCGGTCTCTTCATCGTCGGATGAAAGAGCTGGTGGCCGCTCACCTTCCGTGATGATCATGTAGTCCGTGATGTGGTCACTCATTAACGCCGAGGAGTCTATACTCATTCCATCTCTTCCTCTATTAAGAGCAGCTGATAATCTTTGTGCGGCCATGTCGATGTTATCTAAGCAGCAAAAAAGTGTTCTCTGGGCTACAGGTGCTGTGAATATAAACACCAGACAGTGTGGGGGCGTACCTCACATTAACAGCAGCCTTTCACATGCAAAAATAGGACAGCCCGAGGGAACTGCCCCTAGAGCTTCGTGAGAGACGATTCAGAGTGTCTCAAGGAGCCATTTTTAAACACAATTTAAACACAATTAGAGTTATTATATATGTTCGCTGTTATACTAAATATGTTCTTCAACCCTCGAACTGTAAGTATATATAAAAAAAAAAAAAAAAAAAAAAAAAAGAAAAAAAAAATCTTTCTCTTCTCGTCAGGAACCTGGGTCGCCGAGTTGTAGGCGCGCACGCTGGGCGGAGTCACATATTGCTTTGGTCCTGTGGCTGCTGGAGCAGAGAATCGTCTACCCCACTACCGTGTGGGATCTACCCTGTGAGGAGCCCCGTCGAGCCCGCCTCTAGGACTCTGAGGCTGGCTAGCTTTCATCCATGCGGCAGTGCATACCGGAGAATAGCTGTTGCTTTGTCTACGGATCAAGGGATTATTGCACCGTCTCCTGTACCTGGAGTCTCTTTATTCCTCGTTGATCCAGACTTTTGCTACCGACAAATCCTCTCCCCTGCTGGCTTACAACCGGAGGGAACCCCCCTAGTATCTCCAGCTGACCTACGAGTGTACCTTATATAATTCTTATGCTACAGGTGGTATTAATTATCCCCTTCGTAATATGCTCATGGACTTACGCTCTTGACCTATTCATGCACATTCTTCGCCTTACAAGCGCAACTCTAATTCTCAATAATGTAAGATAATATTGATGCTCTTCTAATAAATATTACAAACAGTACTTTCTTTGTTAAGCCGTGTTATTGTGGGGGTGTTCATCTCATATACATGTGTACTGTATGGCCAGTAGTAATGTACATAACTCAGTAGTGGTTTAATGATACCATACTTATTCAATACAGTCAGGGAATTGTACCCCTCAGTTACAGTAATGTTATAATTCTACCAGCTGTTTAGGAAGGAATGTACCAGTATGTTTATAGTGATAATCTAGCCTATTGGGTATAATCTATGTTGTTGATTATAGTATTTAGTATCTGTTTAGCACTGTTTATCCCTGTTGACAGAATCCGGCTATAGGGCGACAATAATGTGGTCAAGAGGCATGGTTTCTATCTTAAGCCTTAACTGGCGTGGTTTATTTATTCACAAGACAGAGCAGCAGTTCTACAGTTCTCCTCTCACTGAGAGGCTAGGGGAAAGAGAAAGAATGGGAGGAGACATCTCTATTTATACTCGCCACCTGGTGGTGTTCTTGAGTGGCTCCGCCAAGAGCGCCCTCTAGTGGAAACAGTTATATATGCAGTTAGACAGTTACTAGTGGAAACAGTATTATATGCAGTTAGACAGTTACTAACAATCCTACACCGAACCTCTGACTTCAACACTCCCACTTAGGGTTTGTATTAGTATACTGGATAACTTCTTTGAAAAACATTTTACAAATGAAATAATATAATCCAAAACATCAACAGGGTATGACAGTCAATATTTACACATTAAACATGACCCTTGTAAATCCCTTCAATTTGAATTTGGAACAGGTTTCCTCATAGTGTCTGCTACCATGTCGTCCGTTGGACAGTAAACCAGTGTCATTCTTTCTTCTCTGATGACAGATCTGATGAGATGATATTTTCTATATTGACATGTTTACATCTATGTTGACACACTGGGTTCCTAGCAATCACAATGGTTCCCTGGTTGCCCTCATAAACAACAGCCTTCATATGTACACAGTGTCCATCATTTTTAAATGATGTTGACAAAACGCCCCTCATCTTCAAGAACCACCTTATCTGGTATAGAGGATACATTCCAATTACCTATTACATATTAAGCAATATACTCATAATCTTATCTCCATCACTTCTAGCAGTTGTTCTGGATAAATACACTCATGTATGGTCATAGCTAGAGCCGTATATTCGGCTTCACTAGTTGATAGTGCCACTGTGGGCTGCTTCTTTGTTTTCCACGAAACCAGAGAGCTGTCTGTATTCAAACTCACACAATATCCTGTACCTTTAACACTTTAATCGCCATGGGTTAAATTCATAATTTACCATCCCTCGCCAGCTCTATTTGTCTATGGAGAAGTTCCCCTTCTTTGCAGGGCTATAACTTTTTAAATTCTATTGCTAAATTGCCATTATTATGGCCCATTCAATGTCCTATATGTATTGTTCAGGGTGTAGCAACGTTAAACATTTTCATTCACATATTCATACTAAAATATGGTCTAAAGTATAAGTATGTTTTTATCGTTTTCTGCAGCTTTCTTCAGAACGTGATTTATAGCCCTAAATGCATTATATTGATGATCAAATACAGTTTGGTAGGAATCTGTGCGAGATAAAAAATTTCAACTGGACATGGTTCTAGAAGTTTCTCCGCATCATCTGATGATGACCGGATGGGCGGGGGATCGTTTATAATTCCGTGGGCAGCGTTAGATGATTCATCCAGAGTGGGTCATATGTTCATCAGATCAGTTAGTATAGAAGACGTTAGAAAATAACGTTGAAACTCACCGTGGCTTCCTCGCGCCGCTGGCAGATGAGCGTGGAACAGTATTTTTTCTATTATGGGATGGAGAAATGCCCGATCCATTTCCAGGTTGTATAATAGTATATACGTCCAAATCATGTTGTTTTTTCGAGTTATTTGCACCGATCGATATTCACTGTGTCAATACGGAGTCTCTCTAACGATAGCGAGTGCCCGGACCACATATGGATGAGCACTACCGGTTCAAAGTTTAATTTCCGGTTGGCGATCTGCCGATCGGCCACCAGATGGCGCTCTTGAACCGCTAAATAGTTGAGTGGAGCTTTGCAGTGTGTCTCAGGGCTTCGGAAAGGAAATATGATTTCGATGAAATATTGACATCAAAGACGAGTTACGGCGTCTTCGGCAGAATGAGCATGGCTAGGAATGACGTGTAAACTCGTCCACGGCGATCATAGTGTTAAGATAACAAAAAAACATGTTTGGCTGTAATCCAAATGCTCCTCTGTGGGGTCAGCAAAATGCTGTGACAATCTACTCTCTACAAACCATTGGTCAGGGCGGGTACACATTGTTAAATAAATGAGGCTACCCACAGCTTCTCTGTAATTTTTTTTTACATTTGTCAGTTTCTGAGCATCCTCCTGATAGTCTAGTCTTTGATCACATGGTGTTTCCCTTGATCTACATTCTTACATGTCTAAACGTTTCAGGGTCTTTCCCACATAGTTACATCATTGATGGTAAGTCATCCACCTTTGTATTTAAACATGGGATCCATTTTTGTATTTAAACATGGTAAATCATCCACCTCTGTACTTAAACATGGAATTAAACATAGGATCCATTTCAGTATTTAGACATCAATTTCAGTATTTAGACATCATCCACCTCTGTACTTAAACATGGAATTAAACATAGGATCCATTTCAGTATTTAGACATGGACTCTAATCCGGTATTTAAACCTGGATTCTACTCCTCCCGTATTTAAACCTAGAGTATCATCCTCCTGCCTTTAACACTTTGAATGCCCAGCAGGGGGCGCACATTTAGTGCTTGAATGCCCACATCCACTCCAATGTTAACGTTAATATCGCCTAATCTATGTTTTAAATTATGGCTATGTGTCTAATCTGCCCGTCGCATTATCAATGACCCATTTCCAGTCAACATTGTCGAAGCAGATTGTTTTTTTATTGGTTCATTTCCGTTTGATAGCATTTTGAAAAGCACTAGTTTTCACGGAAAAAAGAAGACATTCTATGATAAACGCCCTTTACTGTAATATTCTAGAACGTTGTCATTTTGCGGCCTATTTATGAATCGTTTTCAAATAAACGCTAGATTATCGATAGTATATGTGTACGTGTGCACGCTAGTGCCGCGCGATGAAAATTGATTCTCTCAGTTCCTGATCACTCTTAGAGTCAAACAGCCATATCACATAATCACATAAAAGCTTATATCTCCGTGAAAACGGGTCTGATTATCCTAAGACTGGTAACATAGATTCCTTACCTGAGATCAGATGGTATCCAAATGTATTATTCCAATTCCTGATCGCCATTCAAAAAAATCGATCCTTTTATTGATCCCACGAGTATACTGTAAAAACACATAATCCCCGCTGCTCTGAGGGTCCAGAGTGGAGCGACCCCGGCTGCGTGAGTGAGAAGTAAAATGTGGAGTCCGGGATTTTCTTCCTCATTCATTTTCACTGAGTCCAATCCAAAAGGGTGAATTACCATCTGGGAGACGATAGGGGGCGCTTTTTTCACATCTGAGCGCCTGGAGTGGCTGAATTTCCAACGGTAGACTCGGTTGAAATATGATTTCAGATCGCTAATAAAAAAAATTGAAATACGAGAATTCTCGTGAGTGGGCATTCAACCTGCGGGGGGTAAACCCGAGAAAACTCCTTCAGCATTTAAGCAATTAGTCACCCTCCTTCAGTGTTCAAACATGGAGTACCCTCCTTCAGCATTTAAGCAATTTGCTATGAACCATACTTTGTATTTGTCGTGGCCTTCAATACCCTCCTGGATTGATACACCCATTTCCCTTCCACTGTCTGTCTGCCCTCTGGTAACTTGGTTGAATATACCCATTTCCCTCCCACTGTCTGTCTGCCCTCTTTGGGGGACAATGTGACCTCTTTAAAGGTCGGGGTTACCCCACTGACTACCCTGTAGCAGTAATCAACGGGGGTAGGTGTACTGTCCTCCTCGTCACTCCCTTTCTGGGCATAGTCTGTCAGATACTTTGGGGGTTTGTGTTCCCTTGAGGGATACCTCCCACTGCTTGGGGCACTTGACGTCACCCTCGGGTGCTCCTCATCATCGCCCTCTGGGGGTGGCTGACTGTCTGCCTGCACGACCGTACTAAGTACACTGAGCTGATGTGTCTCTGTTTATACACACCTTACTCTGGAGTCCAGCTCTGGCTCCTCTGTCTGTGTCTCGCTCTCACATGTTGCCTTTGTGACAAACTTGATTAGCATGTGTTTCTGCACTCTCCCTTTACCGGGATGATAAACTAGGAGAGCGGGGCTTCCCTTGTCGTGTCCTATGAAAAGTCCTTTTACACATCTGGACTCGGGCTTTCCCCTGTCCTGCAGGTACGCATAACACACTGATCCAAATCGGTGCATTCTGGCTAGATTACACTTCTTTCCTGTCAGCGCTGTATACGGGGTGGTGCCCGAGTGCTTATTAAAGCACCTGTTTCTGGTGTAAGCGGCTTCTTGCACCGCATAATGCCATAGGCTCTTAGGTAAGTTACTATCTACTAGCTTACACCTAGCCATTTCGAAAAGGGTGCGCCATTCCCTCTCTGCCACCCCGTTCTGGTGTGGGGGATATGGACGTGACGTCTCATGTCTTATCTTGTACCTTCTCAACAGTGACTGGAACTCTCTGTTTGTGAACTCGGTTTCGTTGTCGGACCTCAAGCATCCTCCTACGTTACTGTTGAAGTGCCACGAAGTGACCCTTTTTGTATTTTGACATCCTGTTCTCTCTCTCTGACTTGTGTCCCTTGTATGATGTAATATATTAAGCATTATAAAGGATTAAATATAAGTATGTATTATAAGCTTGATAACAGGACGAGTAGGCCTCTGATATGACGGATGTCTTTTTGTATTCTTATATAACCTGTATAAATATATACACTATAACTATACTACAGTTAATGGAATATACACTAAAGAATGGAAAGAAAAAAAAAAAAAAGGGTGGGTGAGGAATGTGCGCTTCCCTCCACAACCTTGAAGGCCTGCGAGAAGGGAATGTGCACGGTTAATCCTTTGCAGTCCTGAGGCTAAGAGGGAGAACCTCTGTATAATGTTTTACACATGTATGTGTATGGTATATGTCTGTATTGTACATGTATATCTGTATATATATATATATATCAGCGTTTCCGTTAGCCGGTAATTACCGGTATTTGACCGGCAAAATCTGTTGAAGTCCGACATATTTAATCTCTCCGGTCTTAATGTCCGGTGAAAATAATTCCCTCTAACCACAATTTGATTATTTGAATTGTATTAAAATAGGCTAAAATTAAATAGCATATGCGATGAACGAAACAATCATTACATTTGTTTCATCGTTGCTTCTAATAATGACAACGACGTTGTCAGCGAGAGCTTAGTGCTGGGTTTGGGAGTGCATGTGAAGCTGCAGAGCCGGAGCAGCAGCGGCACAGTGCAGTACTCCAATTCAGCCATTGGCAATTCAGCTGTTGGGTGGGGGGCGCTGCTGTGCGGTCCCCAGATAGAGCCAGAAAAGAGCCAGAAAACAGCTGAATCTGCTGCTCTGCATCGACATACTCTCGCAAATAAGTCGTTGGGAGGTGGAGAGAGAGAGTCGTCACGCAAACCCACGATAATGTTGCCGTCTCTCTCTGCCAAATTTCTCAGTTCTTCGCTTGATATAATTAATACAAATGTCCAATATAACGGAATTCATTAGCTCATAAAAATGTGATTATAACAGACTGCTGTTTATTAATGTCGGGCGACTGCCCACAGACACCTATTTGATTTAAAGTCGGCAGCAGCACGGAGTCTCGGGACTTATTTTATTTGGAATTTAATGACTTTATACGCAAAAGTAGCCTAGTTTTAAGTAAAAATATTATAAATCTACATGCCTTGATGATGTCATTCTTTTGTTTTGTTGTCATTCTTTTGCCTATCAATTGTTTTTAAGCTCAATCAACTCTGACCGGAATTTCTCTCATTTGACCGGTAGATTGAAATCTACCGGACACTGAGGCCGGCAACAATTTTTTCTAACGGAAACCCTGATATATATATATATAGGCGTACAGGCTATTCCAATTGAAAGCCGGGGCCCGTGTAGAGGCAGATGGAATTCTAGGGGCTTTCCACAGCCATAAGTAATCTGTTACTTCTCCAGTAAATGTAACGACTAGAAAGGGAGGAGTTCATCCTTACTGAGTGTGTTATGTGTTATGCGTTGATAGGATGGTAGAAATGACATCACTATATTTGGACCAATGGTGGGAGGTCTTGATGTGATACAGAACTTGTATATAAAGCCGAGCTCGCCTGATCCGGAGGAGATTTTTCAGATTCTTAGACTTCAGACACCATTCTTATAGAGCCAGGCAATGTCGAGCGGTGTATTGGGGCATGGCCTGGCAATTTTTCAGAGTGGAGTCCCTATGACAAGACTCTGTTTTTTTAGATGCTCTAAATCTTTTAAATGATAGCGACAAAGAGAGTTTTTTTTGCTATGCTATGCTAAGAGAGAGATGTTTTGTTTTATACTTATTTTTACTGAATTGGACATTTCCAATGCAGTCTCTTTGTAACTTACTGCTTTCTATCACAATGTGCCACGACGCTGGCCTCGCCCTGCTTTTATCTGAGGTAAATCGGTATAGCTATATTCTGGAAGCCATGCAGATTGAATCAATTGCTGGTTACTGCTTTTCAGCTAAAGTTATATAAAGGAGTCTGCCGAAGGTGTTCAAAATAGGTGTGTTCTACCCAAATAATGACCAGAGGAGGAGATTTATCCTCTCCTCTTCATCTGAGGAGTCACTAGCTGTTCTATCTCCTTGTTCAACAGCATGAACATGTCTCTTCTTTTTGTAATTTTCTGTGCCCTTCCTTTGATGCCATTAACATTGTTACACTGATATTGACAGCTCTCTCCAGTGTCAAAGCACTCTCTGTCAGTAGTTTCTTCTGTGAACCTTCATTTCTTAATCCACAGACAAACCTGTCTCTCAATGTGTCTTTTAGTGAATCTCTAAATTCACAATGCTGCTGACTGGTTGCTCACACACAGACTGCTGCAGAAGCAGGTTTCTCAACAAATTCAGTGCAAGCTCAGTGTAACAGTTCCATGAATGAATGAATGAATGAAAACGTTATTTAACAGATTGCAGAATGGGTACAATACAGTACGGCTCAATACATACAATTGTTAAGGGGATGCAGACCAGAGAAAGACGTTTGTCTTGTTTACATCAGGGTCCCCCATTTTCATTTATTTGCTCCACATTGTCATTAGCCCCTTTCATGACTGTGATGCACTGAGTGAATCCACAGTCACTTGCTCCTCAATAGGAAACCAACCTAGATTTACCATGAAGGACTGGTTCTGGCCGAACCGTTCGTTATACAAGAATCACAGAGAAATTACAAAGGTACTCACAGTTGCACAAGGATTTCGGACAGAGATAAGGGATGGTGCGCATGCGCTGTGATCACCCAACGGCGGAAATAATGCCGTTTTGAGCAGTTTATAAAAATTATTTAAAATGTTTATTTAGGCAACGCAGAGCTTTCAAACCATCCCGTATCTCTGTCCGAAACCCTTGTGCAACTGTGAGCACCTTTGAAACGTCTCTGTGATTCTTGTATAACGAACGGTTCAGCCAGAACCAGTCCTTCATGGTAAATCTAGGTTAGTTTCCTATTGAGGAGCAAGTGACTGTGGATTCACTCCGTGCATCACAGTCACGAAAGGGGCTACATTGTCATCAAACGGTCCAATATTTCCAATAACCCAAGCCATTTCTGTTGTAAACACTCACGATAGTCCAGTCGATCCTTCCTTTAGTGTGTAAAGTGGATTTCCTCCTCTTGTAGATGTTTCCCAGTGCCGCCCGTATCAACGTGAGCTAACATGCTAACTCGCTAACGTTAATAATGTAAACAAAGCTTGCAACGGACTTCTTTTTTCTTGCATTGCGCAGATTCAGACGTCCTCATCGCCGAATTGTGTTATATCCTGAGGACTTCTTAACCTCACCTGTATAACAATGATTACCGGACCACTACTTTAGTTTAACACATTATTCTGACTACAGCTCCGGTAGTGCAATCACTTCCTGGTACCACAGCTGGGAACTACGGCAAGTATTTAAGGACAATACAGACCCAACGTTGAGAAAAAGATTAACAGCGTCAATTATATTATCGCGCGATACTAGTCTCGCGATAACGCAGCACGTTAACGCCGTTAACGGCCCAGCTCTAATATATATATATATATGGCACTGTTTGTTGTTTGCGGGCGCCGGTATCTCTGTGTTCGACGGGCTCCATCAGATTTGTGGGAGACTGAGAGTCTAGTCACTGCAGGGCCGAACGATCGGTACCACGGATTGATGGACCTGTCGAATTGATAAGAGGTACTGGGGCTTGCAAATGATTATTAAGTGTTATTGCGCTAATATTACACTATTGGCAGTAGTAAAACTTATTAAAAGAGTAGTAATATCATCAGGCTTTCAAATGATTAGCATTACAGGCCTTTCCTAAAAAATTAGGATAGTGGCGGTGACGGTGATGGTGATAATATAATTACTATTGTTGTAGGCAAAGTAATATCATCAGGCTTTCAAATGATTAGCATTACAGGCCTTTCCTAAAAAATGAGGATAGTCGCGGTGACGGTGATGGTGATAATATAATTACTATTATTATAGGCAAAAGAGTTCTCCCAGACATACATTCGGTTTATTACAAACAAAGAAGAGGTTAACAACTCTTCTATGCTTATATTTCATATCAACTGGATATAACTAACTAGTGACTATGAAGTAAGCGTGATTAGGAAATAGTAATTGACCCGAGAACTTAGCAAGTTTAGCACCTCGCTGGGGGATATCGGGCGGCCACAGGGTTCTATCTCGAATAGGTGACCTGAGATAGATAAGAGCATCCCGTCGGCATTCAACAGTTACCATAAGGGGCTACGTCTGCCAGGAATTTCTCCGTGGCCTGGAGTGTGTCACTCTTTGCTTTGAGAAAGTAAACAAACACTGCCCCTGTGCACACATCTGTAAAAGACTGTACATATCTAAAGCCTCCTATGGACTCGTTGCTTACTGGGCCGGCTAGGTCCGTGTCAACTAATGCAAGTGGTACCCTTACTCTTTCTGTGGGATTTCTGTATCTCGGTTGAGTAAACTTCCCCGTTTTGCACGCTGCACAATTTTTGTCAGGTCTACGCTTTTCACCTTCAATGTGCATGCCTTCTGTCACTGCTTGCAGTTTCAGTAAATCCTCGTAATTACAATGACCCATAATCTCGTCCCATGTCTGAATATCGTGACTGGCCGTCACGCTACACATATCATTATTATCATTACACTTGTCGTTGTCATTACACTCCGTTTGCAGATAATATATTCTCTGGTACATCTTTATGTCAAACCGTGTACCGTCAGGTTCTACGAGAAAATGTTTACCTTTATCGAAGAATACCTTGGCACCGCTTGCAGTAGCAGCTATTACAGAGAATAGTCCTTGTCCGTCATCTTGTCCATGCGCGTATCGCGCGCTCTGGTCGTGTTTCTTCATGTACGCTCTGTCTGTGTGCCCCGTCGATTTGCAGAAGCTACACCAGACAGTCTTTGTGCAGTCGCTTCTCCGATGGCCTATCTCTCCACATCGCCAACATTCCAGTTCCGCCGTGGTCCTGGTCCTCTCCCTTGGCGTCGCTCGGGCCTTTAGCACCCTCTCTCCCGCCTCCGCGGCGGCTGGGTGGGTATCTTCCGAGGCCTCGAAGTTTCTTAACTTAGCCTTGAACTGTCCCAGCGTCATGTCCGTTGAACCGTGTGTTACCAGGAGTGTGAACGGTTTGTACAACTCCGGTAGTCCTCTCATCATCATCGCCATCATTAGCCCATCGCTTGGTGCTTCTCCGGCACTCCTCAATGGCGTTGTGATTTGCTCCGCTCTGTTGACGTACACCGAGACGTCACAGTCTCGGTGTGCCCCTTCCTCAGGGCCGTTAGTGCTATGTAGAGGGCCACGACTCTGGGTCTTCCTCGCCCGATGTAATGCTCTCTCAACACCTCCAGGCTTTCTCTGCCTTTGTCTTTAGTGTCGCGGAATATCAGCCCCAAGCTGGTGTCGTCAAGCAGCGGCGCTAACTCACAGTACGCGTCTGCGTTACGCTGGTCGTCCAGAGCTTGCTCTTCCGCCGTCAGTTCTCCCGTGGGGGCTGCCAGGATCGTCTCCTTCAGTCCCGCACTGTGCATGCAGCATAGCATGCGCTCTTCCCAGAGTTCAAGTTCTCAAGTTCTTTAATAGTTGTCATAGTCCTCTGCTTTTCCATTGAATGAGGGCCATTTGCCCCTTCCCTTGTTTTCCATCCTCTTCGTTGGTGGTAGGTGTAGCTTTAGCTCTTGTTGGCCTAGCGTCTAGCCACGCGGTGCTCCCGGCGCTAACCTAGCCTATACTTCAGCTAAGCTTGCTACCCTTATTATTTCGCCCCGGTGTTATCTGGGCCCATAACCTGTTGACAGAATCCGGCTATAGGGCGACAATAATGTGGTCAAGAGGCATGGTTTCTATCTTGATCCTTAACTGGCGTGGTTTATTTATTCACATGGCAGAGCAGCAGTTCTACAGTTCTCCTCTCACTGAGAGGCTAGGGGAAAGAGAAAGAATGGGAGGAGACATCTCTATTTATACTCGCCACCTGTTCCTGAGTGGCTCCGCCTAGAGCGCCCTCTAGTGGAAACAGTTATATATGCAGTTAGACAGTTACTAGTGGAAACAGTTATATATGCAGTTAGACAGTTACTAACAATCCTACACCGAACCTCTGACTTCAACAATCCCCATTGTTAGTTCCACTCGTGAGGCTTATGTTTCTTGTAGCAACAGTATATTGTATAGTATATAACAGACTGATAAGACTGATAACTAATAAGTATTATATTATTATTATTATTATTATTATTATCTATCTATCTATCTATCTATCTATCTATCTATCTATCTATCTATCTATCTATCTATCTATCTATCTATCTATCTATCTATCTATCTATCTATCTATCTATCTATCTATCTATCTATCTATCTATCTATCTATCTATCTATCTATCTATCTATCTATCTATCTGCCTGCCTGCCTGCCTGCCTGCCTGCCTGCCTGCCTGCCTGCCTGCCTGCCTGCCTGCCTGCCTGCCTGCCTGCCTGCCTGCCTGCCTGCCTGCCTGCCTGTCTGTCTGTCTGTCTGTCTGTCTGTCTGTCTGTCTGTCTGTCTGTCTGTCTGTCTGTCTGTCTGTCTGTCTGTCTGTCTGTCTGTCTGTCTGTCTGTCTATCTATCTATCTATCTATCTATCTATCTATCTATCTATCTATCTATCTATCTATCTATCTATCTATCTATCTATCTATCTATCTATCTATCTATCTATCTATCTATCTATCTATCTATCTATCTATCTATCTATCTATCTATCTATCTATCTATCTATCTATCTATCTATCTATCTATCTATCTATCTATCTATCTATCTATAGTATATCTATCTATCTATCTATCTATCTATCTATCTATCTATCTATCTATCTATCTATCTATCTATCTATCTATCTATCTATCTATCTATCTATCTATCTATCTATCTATCTATCTATCTATCTATCTATCTATCTATCTATCTATCTATCTATCTATCTATCTATCTATCTATCTATCTATCTATCTATCTATCTATAATTGTATCTATTGTGAATTGACTTAAACAGTGACTGTTTTTTACTGTGTTAAAGCTAGCCAATTCTATTTGTGCTCATACAGGGAATTCCATACAACAGTACCAGAGAGTCTGTGTTCAGAACTGTTGAGGTCAGCCGTAATTCTAGACCGCAAGTCTTAACCTCTTCAGCCCTAGCCATATTTTCAGAAAATGTGCCTAAAAATACATACCTAAGAGGGCGGCTGGGTGGCGTAGCGGAGATTGCGCTCTTCACCAATGCAAGAGACTCCGGTCTCCACTCCCCGAGTCGGCATTGCCTGTGGCTTGGGCCAGTCGTCATACTATCTCAATTGGCAGAGGTAGCGGGTGGAAATTCGATGGGTGGGGATTGGACGTTGTGGACAGCGACTCCTACAGGTCGGTTGGGTGACGCCTGTACAGCAGAGACAAGAAGTATCGGGGGCAGCGTGAGCCTCCCACGCGTTACTCCTCGCCACTGAGAGTCCGCGCTGTCTGGTGAAAAGATGCGACAGGCTGCCTCCTTGTGTACCGTGATGCAAGGCTTCTATCCTCACTACAGCCGACCAGTGGGAGGCATAGTCTAGCAACGTTCAAGACAGGCGAGGGGAGAATTGAAGGGGAGAATTGGCGATACGAAATTGGGATGGGAGAAAAATAAGGAGAAAAAGTGGATACAAATAAATAAATACATACCTAAGTTGGGAGACATTCAAATATACTGAATATGATAGATATGACTTTGAACAATACATTGATCTGGATAATAATATATTCAATGACATAGAACAAAATTGCAACTATTATACTGAGGAACAACTAAACATAAAACCACCTGGAAATGATATATCAATAATACACTTCAACAGTAGAAGTATGTATACTAATTACGGGAAAATCAGGGATTATCTAAAAGAACATAAAACAACCTTCAACATTGTTGCTGTTTCTGAGACATGGTTTGACCCTGACAGGGGCATCAACTTTCCTCTTCAAGGATATGAGCTAAATTATAGGAGCAGGGGAAAGAAAATAGGGGGTGGAGTCGCCCTATACGTGGACAACAACCTCAAATATAAGGTGGTCGAAAATATGTCTATTGTTATTGATAATGTGCTAGATACAGGGGTTCTCAACCTTTCTGCTGCCAAGGCACCCCTGTGTTCAATAAAATATTCCAGGGCACCCCTACATACGATAAAGATTTTTCCGGTCCTGTCTTTTTTGCTACAATGATGACAAAAGTGCTTGCTTTAAAAATAATGTTCATTTAAGAAACCGGGAAACATATATATATGTATGCCTATATAATGCATTATTAACAGGTGTTTCAGGTCTAAATGTTTTAGTACTGTTGACATTACACTGCTTGTAGTAGTAAATCAAATAGCTATTTCTTTAAATAAAATTACAGAAAATTATCACTAAAGTGCTATCTGTTGCAGCTGCACTCTTTTCCATAAAAATAGCATATTTGGATAAGTGTGACCATTTCTCAAAAACTGAAAATCATGTATTTATTTTTAAAGGAAAACGCCAACATTTTGGGAAATTAGCTTATTTGCCATCTTCCCTGGAGTTAGACAAGAACATACATACCCTTTTCTTCTCTGTGCGTGCAGTAGGCTTAGGGAACGCCCGCACCGTTAGCGTAGCTTAGCTTCATCACTGGAAGTGGGGCAGTCCTTTACCCTGAAGTTCCATACAGTCCCCTACAGTCACGAAATACACTCCAAATACAACTCCAAAACGTTCCTGTAAACATGTTGTGACCTGTGTATTTACCACGTGGAGAAATTAAAAAAAAAAATTACATTTACATTTAGTCATTTAGCTGACGCTTTTATCCAAAGCGACTTACAAGTTCTGTACGACAAGCCATCAGGAAGGGCACAATTTTTTTTTGTTTTTTGTTTTATAGCCCTATAAATAATATAAACATGTTTAAAATGAATAATATTTACTCATTTTAAGTATGTTTGTGTTTCCAATGCACAATATAACGTTAATATATCAAATAAAAAATAATCGTTTTCCTGAACAGGAAGTGACTCACTCCTGCCGCATTTCTCCTGCCGCATTTCTCCTAGCCGTATTTCTCGGCCCGGGCTAGACGCAATAGCGCTCTGAGTGCGCGTCACTGTTTCATCGCTGTATCCGTCGCAGCCAATCAGTGCGTAACGCGCTGTGCGTTGAAATATGATGTTTATGATGGAAGCCGGGCGCGATTTGAAGCGGTCTATTTTCTTATTTTGTTTCCGTAACCGCATTTCGCGGAGACGCTCTCTGATTGGCCGACGCCAGTTTCTACACTGGCTAAGCTTTCGAAGTAGGTTAAGGAGGTAACGTTAGAGTTTGTCTTAGAGCGTGACGGCAAGTTCTTTCGACGGTTAAGCTTAGGCACTCTTTCAAAGTTGGTTAAGGTTAGAGTTTGTCTTAGAGCATGGTGATAGAACGCCAGGTAGTTTGCAGGCTGTTCGACGCGGAAATGGGCAAAGACACAGCTCGTTCATTGAATTCATCACAGTATTGTTGTGTTGTGCTAACAAGCTAATCTGGATGCAGTCTGGACAGAGTGGATAACTGGATATACATCAACAGTCTGGGGACAACAGTGGACATTATACACTTTATCAAGCCCTCCTCGAGGCTCGACCACGTAAACAGTGAGTTAATTCGGTCTCTCTCTCTCTCTCTCTCTCTCTCTCTCTCTCTCTCTCGCTCTCTCCCTCTCTCGCTCTCTCTCTCTCTCTCTCTCTCTCGCTCTCTCGCTCTCTCTCTTTCTCTCCCTCTCTCTCTCCCTCTCTCTCTCTCTCTCTCTCTCTCTCTCTCTCTCTCTCTCTCTCTCTCTCTCTCTCTCTCTCGCTCTCGCTCTGTCTCTCTCTCTCTCTCTCTCTCTCTCTCTCTCTCTCTCTCTCTCTCTCTCTCTCTCTCTCTCTCTCTCTCTCTCTCACAATCTTGTGTCTCCGAGAAATGCGGCTACGGAAAGTATTGACGGTGCTGCCTTGCTGAGATGATAATAGCGCTTCAAAGCGCGCTGCTGTGTTGTGAACTATAACATTAATTTCGCTGCTGCTGATGCATAATGTATGAATGAATGAATGGTGAGTTGTTTAAAATGACAACATATACATGTGTGTCGTAAATTGATTGAATCAAAATGACCAGTACAGTATTACAGAATGGATTAAAATCAGCCTAGCTGTCTCCCAATGGACCCAAGCCACAGCTGTTAACAGGGTCACAGTCCCCCAGTCAAAATAGCTTCTACAAGCAAGGACAGGGGTCAGCCCGTTGAAAACAGACCATTTGGGGTCAGATGACAATCTCCGCTCACCCAACCGATTTGATTGACTCGAGGTCATAGACTGACCGCCTCAAGGCTCTATTGAAGTAAGCAAGAAAGAGTTTTGTTTATTCTAGTTAAAAAGATCAACCGGCCACTGTGAGAAAAGACTCTCCCCCCCCTGTCAAACACCTTCTGCAGGAAACAGATAGTGAATCATTATCTTTGAGAACAGAAACCAACAGGATCTGGAGCAGGGAATAAATACCTTAGCATAATAAAACTAGCATTTGGAGGCTCAAAATACAGTGGAGGTCAGAGTCTTGTTGACGCTAGCCTGACCAAGCCGTTGGCCCCAGGAAGTACTGGAGGATGGGTTGCGTAATTAAAGATCCCAGCAGCTGGTCAGAGACATTAGGCTTCATACTATAAAAACTAAACAATAAAGTATTATAAATATATATTAAAGGTTAGCCTAGAAGCAAGTGGACTTCAGTAACATTGGGTATGGTACCAAACAGGAAATACATTGGTCTAGGGAAAAGCTAATAAACCCTAGATGGTGGATTAATACTGGAGTATTTGAACAAAAAGGTAACAACTAAACAAAATCACATTAGAATATTGGTTTAGAAAGTATGAGTAGTTGAAAACAGTGATAAAAGATAGTTAGAACTACCAAGTTCTGTTCCATTAGGGGCTCTGCTTGGCATCACTCTGCACTATTTCGCGTACGTGCACGCGCACTGAATAAATTCCACAAATGTACCTTTAATACCAGTATTAGTCTGACCACACCCCTCATCAGCTTACCTTCATAAGCAGGTGTGTGGTCACCTGCTCTCCTCCTTCTCGCTTTCACCACAAGGAAGTGCCTGGTAGTACCCCACTTGACGTGTTGTTAGTTGAAAAGAGTTGTGACGGGTTTACATTGTGCTTAATTTTTTCTTCTCTCACATCTGTTGTACAAGAAAAGGTTGGGTCATAATGTATTCCGCGGAGAGTAGACCCGCTAGACCTACTCTTCACCAGCGGTTCTCCATTCCCGCCTCCGTCGTGCGCCTTGGTGCTGGGCTGTTGCCACTTTCGTGGTTGCCGACCCAGCCCGGGAGGCTGCCGGTGGATAGTTTGCCTCACCGAAGAGCCGAGGAGTCGGTGCCGTCGCTCCGGCGATGGCCTGATCTCGACTCTGGTTCCTCTGGTTCCGGGGAATCGCCCGTTGGTGAACGGGGGGTTGTCTTGGAGCCAGAGGATTTGCGACGCAAACTTTTCGCGTCTGCCCGTTCACGTCGCAAGATGGTAGCGTGCAGGCGCGAACGGCCTGGGTTTGGGGAACTGCTGGAGACCAGCGAAGATGCGTCCGGCTCTGGATTTCCAATGGAGACTGAGGACTTCATGGACGAGGCGGACGGGTTTTTGTATGATGGCCCCGTGGAGGAGAGTATCCCTCCTCAGGAGACCCCGGAGGGGGGGGAAATGGCTCCATGGGGCGCCCTGTTCGAGGATGTCGAGGAACCACCTTGGCCTCATCAGCAGGATGCCCTACTGTCGGCCACATCAGACTGTGGCTCCTTGACCAGTCGCAGCCTGCTGCATGTGAGGGATGCGGGGTCGGTGGAGGAAGGTTCGCAGGGGGAACTGCGGGCCTTGTTTCCCGAGCTCATGGCGGTAGCCGCCGCCGCAAACGGCGTGCCGCTGCCGCTGCCATTGCCTGCACCTGTCCCTGATGACCTCATAGGCCATCCCTGGCAGCGTCCCCCAGTGAGAGGGGTGGACGTTGTCTACCCATTTTTCCCTTCGATGGGGGCCTATGTTCGTCGGGGTCAGGCGGTGTCCAACATCATGGGACTAACTCCCGCCTACGTACCAGTTACGCGGGTGTCGGGGTTAGTCAAAGGTATGGGGGAGGGCGTGCCTCGGCTTGACAGTCCGATGGCCGCGCTCCTCTGTCCGGATATGGTGTGGGAACCCCTATGCAAGCCGGTCCTCCAGGGGAAATCGGCTAGGCGATTGGCTTATTGGGGTGACCAGTCATTCATCGCTGGTACACAATCGCTGGCTGCGGCGTCTAACATCGCCCACCTGGCTAGATTTGTATCGGGGATAATGACGGGCGGCACGGATCTGAACGAGGTGAAATGCGATCAGATCACCCAGGCTGTGGGAGCTGTCCTGCACCTTTCCCAGGTGCTGGCCATAGCCATGGGGAAAGTGCGCGCCCTGGCCACCCTGGGCCAGCGTCACCTTTGGCTGGAGCAGGCCTGTGTGCCAGAGAAGAAGAGAGCTCCTCTTCTGACGGCCGCCCTCTCCGACGCTGGCCTATTCGGGAAGGCCCTGCGGTTGATGACCTCAACATGCAGAGAGATGGCAGAGGAGAGGTCCATTCTCCAACCCCATTTTCCGCCTCCCGTCCTTGCCGGTGGAGTCAGAAGGCTTCCGCGACGTCGAGCTGTCTCCGTCGCCGCTACCACTGCCTCCGCCGCCGCTGCTGGCCCTGCCAAGAGGGCCAGGGGACGAAACGGCGCCTCTGCCACCGCCGGCCCATCCACGACCGGAGGAGACGGTAGGGAACGTCGTGTCCAGCAGACAGTAACCTACCGTCCCTCCGGGGCTCCTCGGGGTGGCAAGACTCGAGCGGCGCGAGGTGGCAGACGCCGTTGAGTGACTTTTCCCCTCTGTGTCCCCTCTCCTCTACACCCTCCCCGGCCCCTCTATGATTTTGTGCCTTAGAACACTTTATATAGTTTAATAAAAAAGTTCCCCGATGTAAGGGGGACTGTGTTTTGGCCGAACAAACTGTGTGTTTCTTCAAACAATTCATATGGTGGGGTTGTGTATATATGAATCTGCCCTTTTACGTTGTGGGATGAGTCGTGTTGTGTTACGAGGTTAAGCAAGGTCTGCAATGTACACTCAGTAATAGGTTCTATTAGCTTGATGCTCCACATGCAGGTAGAAACTGGTGTTATCCCATTGCTTGAACTAAGTATATGTGTCTCACAATGCTGTGTTGTTTAGTTGCAGTAATACTCGTACACACACATTTCACGGCCTAGCCGTTTACTCTCGATCAGAGTTTTTTCCTATGTTTGACATAGTCAACGGGTGTAGGATTCACACACAGGCGACTTGTGTTTTGTTGTAAAACCTGTTCACACTTTTGTGGGTAGCGCGCATTGTATTAGCTTATGCTATGCATTGCTTTCTACCGGAGGTTTTTCAAGATGGCTACGGTTGTTTTTCTGTGTGTAGGGATGAAGGGTGTTTTTTCGGGAGGGGGTGTTGAATAAACCCCTCCTTTTCCCACTTGATTGGTTTGGGGATTTTTGGTCTCTTCTGCTGAGCCAGTCAGGGCCAAGCCGGTGGGACGTCTTGGCGGGGGGGGGGGGGGGGGGGGGGGAGGGTTATTCTACCGACTCCTATTACATTACAGGAGCCGGCAGGTTTCCCCGCCCGTTGTAGCGGTGTTGCTATGGCGACGCCTTCCATGAGTTGGTGTCTTAAAGGTGTCGAGTTAGGGCGTAGGGCTCACAGTTCTGCTGCGCCCGATTTATGTGTAAACTTGAGTCGGTTGGTCACGTGACTCACAGTTGGCATATCTTTTTCATGGCTATGAACTCATGTGGGAAGGTGTTTCTGGGAGGGTCTGGTCTTACACTCTGATTAAAAAGAGTGACTGGATTAAAATCATGTGAAAACAGGGTTTTTTACTCCCAGCTGTGCAGTTGGGTCATACGGGTAGAGCTGCCGCGATAACCGCATTACCGCGGTATCGCTGTTGCATCACGCTCACCGCAGAGTTAGGCTGAATACCGCGTCACCGCTGTTTTTTATCATAATAATAAAGTTGGCTTGCGGCTCTGCAGATATACCCTACTCGGTTCCAAGCGACCCTATTGGGTAGAAGTGGTACAGAAAAGTTACGTGAAACATTGCAGACCACTGACTGGTCAGAAGAGAGACGCGTCACACTTTGTAGCCTCTGAACGAAAACAGAACGCCGCCATCTTTACTGCCTCGCTAAGGATGCATTTCATTCAGGATTTGTTTGCGACAGAACCAAGACCAAGTGCAATAAACAAAAAAGAATGGATTCACTGTGTATTCTGCCTTATTTATTGATGAAACAAAACCGACATCAACCCAATTTACCACCGAGCGGAGAGTTTAGTGTCACAACAAGATCGCTGATGTGTTAAGTTTGTTGTTGTTATTAGCTTAATACTACCGTCAGCCGATATACACGAGAGGTAACGTTAAACTCGGGTTTGCTTGGTAGAATACACAATGAGAGGTAACGTTAGCTTTGGCAGAATAGACGCAACTAGAGTCTGGTTAATGTTGTTATTGATTGATTGATTGATTGATTGAAACTGTGTTAAACTCTGGCTTGCTGCAAGCCCTCGGACATCTATGCCCACGGAGCTTTCAGTGTACACAAGCGAGCGGCCCCGCCTGTATCCCCACACGGAGACAAACGGAGTAGTACCTGGCTGCAGTGGAAAAGGAACGAAGTACCAGGTGCCTAAAGCGGGTCGAGTCGAGTAGGTACTATGCAGTGGAAAAGCGCCATTAGACTAGAGGCAGGCTATAAGAGTAGACTACTAAAAAAAAAAAAATGCATCCAAACTTTTTTATTTTTTTGTGCGCACTGTGCGGTAATAACCGCGGCGGTAGGAAATATTTCGCAAATTCGTGCGGTAAGGAAAATATCAATACCGCGGCAGCTCTACATACGGGTGATGCTTTTTCTTTATTATTATAAAGAGTTGGATGTGTCTATGTGGATTGGAAATTAGGGTCCCTGATGGAAACAAGACTAACGTCTTTCTCAGGTCTGCCTCCCCTTAACCAATTGTGTGTATTGCCGTACTGGGTTGTACCCTTTCTGCAGTCTGTTGGGTAAAGTTTTTCATTCATTCATTCATGGAGTTGATTGCATCTCGCCCCTCTTGTCGTTCCCCTGGGCGTCTTGGGGATTCAATAAGGTGGTCTAAACGGCCTATTGTTGATGTGGGTATGTCAAAACGCACACATAGTGCTAGCTCAGGATGTTCTTTTGGGGCATTGGCTGACTGGCGCGCCTTGATTGCTTGGGGTTGAAACAGCGTTTTTATGAAGCAATTGGGATGGGGGTTTTTCCTCTTCCGACACCCTGTGTGGTTGTCGATGGGTTCCCGTTCATGTCAGGGGATGATAACGGAATGGGTCTGGACATATGGGGAAGGGTCTCACGCCCTAGGGGTGGGCCACCGGGCGCGGTTCGTACCGAAACGTCTGGGTGGCGCCTTCTTTTTATGTTTTAGGATCAACACGCATATCTGCCCCTTCTCCTGGGGTTGGCAGGTCGGCGTGGTTAGGGCACGGGACTGGTTCTGGTCACGCTGGTCCAGATCAGTTACACCCGTTGTCCGCCGGGGATGCAGATCTGCTGTTCTGGTACCCTGAGGGACTTGGGTTTTTTTCAGGGGGAAAAAATGCTAGGTCGGTCCGGGTGTCACAGGGTTGAGCGTTATGGAACCCTTGTTGGGTGCGTTGTATTCTGCACTGTCGTAATGGCTTACGACCGTGCCAACCTGTACGCGCCCGATCTCGTCGGATCTCGGCCGCTGTGCAGGTTGGTCTTGGTTGGTACTTGGTTGGGTGACCTCCTGGGAATACCGAGTGCGGGGTGCTGGGGCTGGTCTTCCATTTTTTACGCTCTTCTCTTGTGCTTGGCGCAGAGGGGCCTGTTGGGGTGGTTTTAGCCTCCTCGGGGGACCCTGTGCTCCCCGTATCACCGGGCCCGGTCCGGGGTAATGTTTCGTTGACCCGTAGGCCCGGGATAGCCCTGTTGGAAACCAGAATGCGGGCTGCGGCAGTGCCGCAGGTGTGTTTTTGGGGTTTCTTTCCTGAGGGGTTATGGGACCAACCATTGCATAGGGTAATGCCTGGGTGGTTGGTTCTCTGGTGTGTTGCTGCAGTGTCAACTCCCGGTTTCACCGGTTGAGGGTGCCCCTGCACGTTCATGACGTCTGCCGGTCGTGTCAGCCTTCTCTGTGGAGGCTTGGTTGTGCGACAACGCCAGCATACGCCCCTTCCGCCGGGGCGGCTGTGTTCAGCTGTCCTTTCTGGCGCCTGTCTCGTCCGCAGTCTCCAGGCTCGGGTTGACAGCCTGTTGCCTGGTCTTTTTTCCCGGTGCGCTGCCTGCTTCCGTTGGTTAACTCTTGTGTGTTACGACCATGCTGTCTGCCTGTTGCGGGGCCAGTGTGCCAGGCGGTGTACTGTTGGGGAGGACAGGGCCCGCTCGGCTGAGGGGCCTTTGTCCGAATACGCTGGCGATGTGGGGGGCGGGGTCACTAAGTGCCCACCTGGTGGGGTCTTGATGCTGGCATCATGGACTTCTCCGGGCCCCCATTCCAGGGAGTCCAGTCCTTTTGGTGGGTCTGGGTCTTCCTTCGCGCTCCGCTGCTACGGCCTTGCCACAGGGTTGGGTTTGCCCTTGATCCCGTGATTCTGGGGGCAGTAACGAGGTTGTTCCCTACGTTCGTTCCCGGGTGGCATGCGGGTTGTGCGTGGGTGTAGTCATGGGGTCAAGCCACGGTCTGCTCACCCTGTGCGTTGAGTTGCTTGAGTGCCTCTTCGCGCGGTCGGGTCCGTTGCCCTCTCGGTTAACCTCTAATAGGGAGGGTGCCCTCCATTAGGGGGGGTCGGGGGGGCTCGGCCCTCCCTGTTCTGTTGGTTGTGGGGGGCCTTCAGCGGGGTGTATTTGTCGGCCAGTGGCTCCGCTTGGCCTCCCTTTGTGCAGAGTGATGCCAAGCAGAGCCCCTAATGGAACAGAACGTTAGGTTATAGCTATAACCAAGTTCTGTTAATTAGGGGTGACGCTTGGCATCCGACGGCCGCTGCAGCCCTTGACCTCACCTTGTGGTGAAAGCTTGGGAAGGAGGAGAGCAGGTGACCACACACCTGCTTATGAAGGTAAGCTGATGAGGGGTGTGGTCAGACTAATACTGGTATTAAAGGTACATTTGTGGAATTTATTCAGTGCGCGTGCACGTACGCGAGATAGTGCAGAGTGATGCCAAGCGTCACCCCTAATTAACAGAACTTGGTTATAGCTATAACCTAACGTTAATTTAGAGGATAAATTAGTTGATCAGATCAATAAATAGGTTAAATAGCTATAAAAGTCCAGAGTTCGGGAAAAGCATTTAACTAACATAGTTATACTAAACAGAAAATAATCTATGCATATAAATCCACATAAAACAAAGTTAGTGAATAGTGAGGTTAGCAAAACAACTGATAGAGACAAATGGTGATCAAAAGTCCCTGCCTCTAAGGAACGGCCAAACTTAGTCTAACCACTCAATACTACCTTAGATGGAAAAGGTTCTCAGAAATAGGATGACGTGGGCAACTATGGCTACCCTCTATAGATACTTCAGCCAATTAGAGACGCCAGGTCATGACGTAGGAGGGAAAAGTGGGAAGGGTTTTCTCTCTTCTTAAACTGCAGGCAAGGTGGACTGGAGACACACAGAGACGCAGAGAGAGACGGAGATGAACAGCTTGAGATGCGGAACCTGGAGAATCCACCACTGAACCGTTCGAGAAAAGAGACGCGAACCTGAAGACTGATAGAATAGAAATAATTGATGCTGTGAACCAGATGATTAAGCTGTTGTTTTCAATAAAACAACAGACAGTTCTGTTTTGAACCTGACGCGCTTGTCTCCGTCTCAAGACTTATTCCAAAAGGACCAATCAATTGAATGAACTTTTCAAACGTGTGATACAGCGCCAGAGTAAGCTATACCACTATACACTTTAGAACGATCATATAGCTACATAGAACCTAGGAAATACACGTTATGTGTTAATTATTTTATTGGATTGATCCGAGAGACAGAGAGAGAGATTGCTCCAGAGCATTTATTAACGTTACTGTTACATTTTCAACTCGACCTAACTTAGTCGAGTTGAAAATGTACTAACGTGAACCCCCTGCGAGTCTGCGACCCCCCAACAGTAGATAGTACGAGCCGCCACTGATCAAAGTGTTGAGTGCTACAGTGTAGGTTAGTTTATTAGGACAAGTGCATGACAGTACGGTTAGTTAGGGTTAGATATTTATTTAAATTTTTTTAAATTCAGATAATGGTTGAAGAAGTGCGTCTTTAGTCGACGGCGAAAGATTGGACGTGTTTCGGCTGTCCTAACTGGGGTGGGTAGTTCATTCCACCATTGTGGGGCAAGGACTGAGAATAGGCGACTTCTCTTTGATGACCCTCCCGGAGCTTGGATAGGAGTAGGTCTGAGGCGGCCAGAAGATGCAGAGCGTAGGGGTCTTGAGGGTGTGTAGTTAGAGACCATTGATCGGAGGTAGGCGGGAGCGGTTCCCTTTGCCGCACGGTATGCTAGGTCGAGGGCCTTGAAGCGGATTCGTGCAGCAATGGGGAGCCAGTGCAGGTCCCTAAGAAGTGGGGTGACATGGGCCGACTTCGGTAGGTTTGAGATCAGGCGGGCCGCTGCGTTCTGAATGAGTTGAAGAGGCTTAGTGGCAGTGGCCGGGAGGCCAGCGAGCAGTGCGTTGCAGTAGTCAAGGCGGGAGATGACTGTTGATTGGACGAGGAGTTGGGTGGCTTAATTGAATTAGACAATTACGTTTTCTAAGCAAATGTACTCGGATTTTTTTTTTGCCGAACCACTCCTCTCTGGGCTCAGTCAGTGATTTCACGCAACGCAGTGATACTTTCTAACGTGACGCCAGTGTTTGTTTACATTCTCATTTCATTCAAAGGATCCGAACCGATTGAAGTTTATGGATACCATGCCTTCAAATCCTCTTACCTTGACGATTAAAAGCCTCCACAATTTAGAAAACAGTATTCCCATGGCTGGTGTTGATATGCTGCTAGCTAACGAAAACCAACAAACACAGAACCGGACCCGTAAGCAGAAAACGAGGCATCATTTTTAGAGCAAGGGAATACAAGAGCAGGTTTCAGCAGAGCTTTAGGCAGAGATGTCGTACCTAGGTTGTGGTGTTTAACACCACGACGACTTCTGGTCAGCGTTGTGGGATAGAAGTAGGATCCTCATCAACGGGGGATAGGATACAGCTGTGAGGAGTGAGGTGCCTGACAGCGTGTGAATCAGAGGGATGAGGTGCAGCTGGGCTAGGTGACGGGAAGTGAAGTGATGCTGGCTGTATAAGGGTGAATGGAGGGGTGAATAGAGAATGAGAGGATGAGGAGGAGTGCGTGGTGGAAGGAGAGGGGGATGAAGAGGAGTGTGTGGTGAACGTGAGGGGAAAAGGAGGGGGAGTGAAGTACGCTCGTGCAGTGACTATGACAGGACCCCCCCCTCTACGGGCGCCTCCCGGCGGCCCAGGCTTGTCAGGGTGGGCCCGATGGAAATCCCGGACGAGGTCTGGGTCCAGGATCATCCGCCGGGGGATCCAGCTCCGCTCCTCCGGGCCGTAGCCCTCCCAGTCGACCAGGTACTGGTAGCCGCGGCCGCGGCACCGCACGCACAGCAACTCCCGGACCACGTAGGCCAGGTGGTCGTCTATGACCAGCGGAGGAGGAGGCTCTGGAGCAGGGGGAGACAGGGGACTGGAGACCACCGGTTTGAGCTGGGAGACATGGAAGGAGGGGTGAATTTGCATATGGGAAGGGAGCTGGAGTCTGACGACAGAGGGATTGATGAGGGACAGGATCTTGTAGGGACCAACGAAACGGGGGGTCAGTTTGCGTGAAACGGCTTTGAGTGGCAGGTCCCGAGACGAGAGCCATACCATCTGACCTGGTTGATAGTCGGGAGCCGGGGTCCGGTGGCGGTCGGCGAAGCGACGGTTCTGGTCCGTAGAGCGGAGAAGCGCGGCCCTTGTGTCCTCCCAAATTCTCCTGCAGCGGCGGAGATGGTCCTGCACTGACGGAACGGCGATCTCCTCCTCCTGGGCAGGGAACAGCGGGGGTTGGTAGCCCAAAGAGGATTCAAAGGGGGACTGACCTGTGGCCGCTGAAGACAGGGAATTGTGGGCGTATTCGATCCACGGCAGGAAGGTGCTCCAGCCGGAGGGGTCCCGGGCTGTCACGCAGCGGAGGGCGGATCCCAGGTCCTGGTTGGCCCGCTCCGACTGCCCGTTGGTCTGCGGGTGGAACCCGGAGGAGAGGCTGACCGTGGCCCCCAGGGCCAGACAGAAAGCCCTCCAGACCTGGGAGATTAATTGAGGGCCCCTGTCGGAGACGATGTCCGCCGGGATCCCGTGGAGGCGGAAGACGTGGAGTTTGGGGAGAGCAACAAAGTACACAGCCTTCGAGAAACGGTCAACAATAGTGAGGATGGCTGTGTTACCGTGTGAGAGGGGAAGGCCGGTGACGAAGTCCGGGGCGACGTGCGACCAGGGCCGACCGGGAACAGGGAGCGGACGAAGGAGCCCGGCGGGCGGTCGATGGGAGGCCTTTGCACGAGCACAGACGGTGCACGCCAGGACGAAGGCGCGGGTGTCCTCTCTCATGGAGACCCACCAGAAGTGCCGTTTCAGCAGGGACAGGGCACGGTCGATCCCAGGGTGGCAGGCGAACTGGGAAGCGTGAACCCACTCGAGCACCTGGGAGCGGACAAGGTCAGGGACAAAAAGCCGGTTAGGTGGACCGTTACCTGGGTCCGGCTGGGCACGCTGAGCCTCCCTGACGATGGACTGGATCTCCCAGGTGGCGGCGGCCACCAAGCAGGATGTGGAGAGGATGGTGTCGGGGTGTGCGGGACCCTCCTCTGGGACAAACTTCCGGAAGAGAGCGTCTGGCTTGGTGTTCTTGGAACCAGGCCTGTAGGTAAGGGTGAAGTTAAACCTAGCTAAGAACAGCACCCAGCGAGCCTGGCGGGAGTTCAGACGCTTGGCCGACTGGACGTAGGCGAGGTTCTTGTGGTCCGTCCAAACCAGGAAGGGGACCTCCGATCCCTCCAGCCAGTGCCTCCATTCCTCCAGGGCTAGTTTGACTGCCAGGAGCTCCAGGTTTCCGATGTCATAGTTGACCTCGGCTGGGGTTAGGCGGCGCGAGAAGAAGGCGCAGGGGTGCAGTCTCTGGTCGGTGACGGAGCGTTGGGAAAGGACCGCCCACACTCCGGTACAGGAGGCGTCCAACTCCACCACGAACTGGCGGGACGCGTCCGGCTGGACGAGGATGGGTGCGGTGTGAAGCGCCGGCACAGCTCGGCGAAGGCAGAGTCCACTTTGTCGGACCAGACGAAGGGTACGGAGGGCGAGGTGAGTTGGGTAAGGGGTGCCGCGACCCGGCTGTAGTCCCTGATGAAGCGCCGATAGAAGTTGGCAAACCCCAGGAAGCGTTGGAGCTGCTTGACGTTGGTGGGACGGGGCCAGTCGGACACCGCTTTGATCTTCTCGGGGTCCGCCCGGATCTTGCCGCCCTCAATGATGTAGCCGAGGAAGCCGATGGAGGAGACATGGAACTCACACTTCTCCGCCTTGACGAACAGCTTATTCTCCAGAAGACGCTGGAGGACCCGGCGGACGTGCTGGACATGTTCCTCCATGGAGCAGGAGAAGATCAGAATGTCATCCAAATAAACGAAAACGGAGCGGTTGAGTACATCGCGGAGAACGTCATTGACGAGGGCCTGAAAGACAGCAGGGGCGTTGGTCAGTCCAAAGGGCATTACCTTGTACTCGAAGTGGCCGAGTGGTGTCTTAAAGGCTGTCTTCCACTCGTCTCCTTCCCGGATGCGGACAAGGTGATAGGCGTTCCTGAGGTCCAGCTTTGTGAAGATGGTGGCACCTTGCAGGGGCTCAAAAGCAGAGTTGATTAAAGGCAGGGGGTACTTGTTCTTTACTGTGATATTGTTGAGACCCCGGTAGTCGATACAGGGGCAAAGGGAACGATCCTCCTTGGAAACGAAGAAGAATCCTGCGCCGACAGGAGAGGAGGAGGGAGTGATAATGCCTGAGGCCAAGGACTCGTGAACGTACTTCTCCATTGACTCCCTCTCTGGGCGTGAGAGGTTGAACAGGTGACTAGCGGGGAGTGGCGCTCCGGGGAGTAAATCAATAGCACAGTCGTATTGGCGATTGAATACCGCTTTTAAATCATGGTAGGCAGGGGGGATAGCAGACAGGTCAATGTTTTTGTTGGGGAGGTGAGAACCAGCGGCCCCTAGTGGCGACCGAGCCGATTGTAGGCATGCAACGTGGCAGTGAGCGCTCCAGCTGGTCACTAGGCCGGTAGGCCAATTGATGACGGGTTGTGTAATTTGAGCCAAGGCATGCCAAGGACAATGGGATTGGTAACATGAAACCGAATATTCTCGCTATGATTTCCGGATAACAGGAGGCGGAGGGGTACGGTGTGGCGAGTTATTCGTGTGAGCAGTTTCCCGTTTAACCCCCTGGCGTCACGGGGTATCGGCAGGGCGTCAGTAGTGATGTGGTAACGGGAGACTACCCCAGCGTCGATGAGGTTCTCGTCGGCCCCTGAGTCGACCAGGGTGGACAGCGGGAGCGATTGGTTATTTAGACACAGCGTGGCGCTGAATAGCATGTTTGGGCCGGAGCTGGGAGCGATATCAAGACTCGAACAGATGCCCAGCGTTACTGCCACGCCCCGTCGTTTGGGGCGAAGTGAGCATGAGACAACGGAGTGACCTAGTTGGCCGCAGTATAGACATGCTCCGGTAGCGAGCCTGTGACAGCGGTTGTTTTTAGGAGGAGGCGTGAGCGGTCGAGGTCCATGGGCTCGGGGGAACTACTTTCAGCGCGGCCGGCGCGGGGAGAGCGAGTCGGGCAGGGTATAGGCGGGCGAGTGGTGCTAGCTTTCTCTCTACGACGTTCACGAAGACGCATGTCCAGTTCCCTGGCCAAATGGATTAGCTCGTCTAGGGAGTTTGGTTTCTCTTTGGACGCAAGTTCGTCTTTTAAAACGTCGCTCAAGCCTTGGCGGAAGGCGCCTTGCAGTGGCGTGTCCCCCCAGTCAGAGCCGGCTGCTAGGATGTGGAATTCGATAGCGTATTCGCTCACACTGCGACTTCCTTGGCGGATTGTAAACAAGCCGGAGGCTCCATCCGAGCCACTTGGAGGGTGGTCAAAGACTTTACGCATGTCATCGATATACGCGGAGTACGTCTCGCAGAGGAAGGAATCGTTGAAGTGGAGAGCAGTGGCCCATTCCAGCGCAGCGCCCGTGAGCAGAGCCGACAGGTAAGCTACCTTAGACCTATCGCTGTGATACGTGTGTGGTTGTTGTCCAAAAACTAGCGCGCACTGAAAGATAAAAGCTCGGCATTTGGAGAACTGTAACCCGAAAACAAACAATACACAGCAGAGCTGGCAAAAATGGACTAAGGAGGGAACGGACTCACGGGGAAGACTGGTGACAAACTGAGTACGACTGAACACAACTGTGATAACAATGAAACAAGGCAATGGCACGACAATGACTGTGAGAAACGGGCAGGTCTAAATAGTGCCCGTGATTAACAATTACTAATGAGTGCCAGCTGGTATGGGCCAGGCATGGCCAAGACAGGTGACACAAGGTATTTAGTAAAAGAAAACTCACATCATTATTAAAAGCATGTGTAAAGGAATATCTAAAAGGAAAACATATGAAAACGAACAACCCTTAAAGGAACATATGTAAAGATGTTAACACTAATAAAAACTTGTGAAAATGTGAAAAGGGATGAGCCTTAAGGGACACATGTAAAGTATTAACACTTAGAGAATACATATGTAAAAGAGATGAACCTTTAAATGAACATGAAAAGGATACCTTAAAGGAAACATATGAAAAGGTTAGACCTTTCAGGAAACATATGTAAAGATAACCCTTTTTAAGGAAACATAAGTAAAGATAAACTTTTTAAAAACACAAGCTAAAACGCACCACACAACATGAACAGAGACAACAACACAGCATTAAAGGAATCCAGCAAACCTAGACTAAAATGCCATAGAGAGTCCAGTATCTGGAGTTGCTGCGTTTGGCCACCAGAGGGCGGCAGAAAACCACTGTTCATATTGTTTGGGCATGATCCCTGGCTGGGACCATGACAGTACCCCCCCCCCAAAGGGTCGGCTCCCAGACGACCGCTAAGACCGTCTGGGAACGGGGGGCGAGGACCCGGAGAGCCGGGACCGGGAGGCCGCGAAAAGAACCCAGGAGGGGCAAAGCAGCAGGGGACCCCGAGGAACAGGACCAGAGGGAAGCCCGGGGAAGGGCGGGCGGGGCACAGGGCCAGGGCGACCGGAGACGGGGACAAAGGCCCGACGACGGGGGCCGGAAACGTGGACAGAGGCCCGGTGAGGGGGACTGGACACAGGGATGAAGGGCCGGTGAGGAGGGCTGGATACGGGGGCGAAGGACCGGTCAGGGGGCCTGGAGCAAAGGGGCGTGGGCGACAGACCCGGAGCAGGACCCCGGATGAGGGATCCTCCAGGCGCAGGACTCGGGGCCGGACCAGAAGGGCCGGAGCAGAGGCGCGAAGATGACAACCCCGGAGCAGGACCTCGGACGGGGACCACTCCACGTGCAGACCTCGGGACCGGGTGCAGAACCCCGGACGGGGGTCTCTGAAGGTCAGTGAAGGTCAATTATTTTGCGACAATGATCGAGTATAGCTATACATTATCCCGCTTATTACATGGCTAACTTACTAACAATATACCTAATTCATTTTACATCGACTCGCAACACTGGTTCTGGCTGCGTTCTGGCTCCGCTCGTCGCTCCGCCCCCTGTCATCGCCGGCAGCAGAACACCGGCAGTGTCTAATTGCACTGAAACAGTGTGTGTCAGTGGGCTTGATTGCGCACAGCTGCGCACAGCGGTCATTATTGTCCCACAGCGGTCATTATTGTCTGATAACTGACCTCTGATGCGCGCTATTGACCAATCACAAGCAAGCATTTCGGCGAATGTGAAAACGCCATGTAATAATATGTGTTATTTTGTTTGTGTGATGTGTGTCAGCTCCTAAATCCTGTTTTTCTTTCTCCCCTTCCCAGATGCCACTCATCTCACTGATTGAGTTGATTGCACCTGCTTGGTGCACCTGTGGGCAGTCAGTTGGGATGAGTGGATATAGCCTGGAAGATGACACACATCCACGCTCCTCATTTGAATCACTGCCACGTTCCAGAGTGGAGTGAGGAGGTTGCCTTCTTGCCTAGCTGTAGCTGTGGAAGCGATATTGTGTGGCTTTGTGCCATTTACCACTGGGTGTGGATTAATCCCGAAATGGTTATGGTGTCCTATGAATGACACAATTATATTGTTGTTAAGTGTTTGTTTGTCTGTATGTATATCCTGTTTGTTCTCCCCTACCTTTTTCCTTGAGCATACATTGTGGTAGGTTTAAATCCCTGCTACAATAAAATAATATTTATTTTTTGGAAAACCCTTGTGTTGTTTCTTACCTGCCCGGGACGGTGCTTAAAGCATCTGCTGGACGGGCTGGTTTCATGTACAGCCCGCTCCAGTCATATTCTATATGGTCATTAGACCTTTGTACATGACAATGGTACTCTATTTCATTAGCACTAAAAGTGATTTTCCTTTTTTGCATTAGTAACTTCAGAATGTTATCTTTCAAAAGAGACCAGGCTTAAAAGATACCAGGCATGTGCTATTAGCATAACGTATAAAGATAAGCTTTGCAAAAAAAGTATGCAGTCCTCAAGTTCAAGTTAAAAAAAAAGGCTGCTTTTCTGGGTGCATGTTTCCAAGCATATGTTAAAACAATAAAGGCATCTTTGAGTAAACTTTGAGTAGAGATTCAAGATTCAACAGGTTTATTCATCACATACAGTACAGTACACAAGACATAGTGAAATGAAGGTGGCCATGCGCGCTTCGATTGTGCAAAGTATCATTAAGTATCTCGAGGCTGGGGCCAGCATGTCCTCTTTTTTGGAAATCTACCCCTACTTAAGGGACACATGTAAAGTATTAACACTTAGAGAATACATATGTAAAAGAGATGAACCTTTAAAGGAACATGAAAAGGATACCTTAAAGGAAACATATATGAAAAGGTTAGACCTTTCAGGAAACATATGTAAAGATAACCCTTTTTAAGGAAACATAAGTAAAGATAAACCCTTTAAAAACACAAGCTAAAACGCACCACACAACATGAACAGAGACAACAACACAGCATTAAAGGAATCCAGCAAACCTAGACTAAAATGCCATAGAGTCCAGTATCTGGAGTTGCTGCGTTTGGCCACCAGAGGGCGGCAGAAAACCACTGTTCATATTGTTCGGGCATGATCCCTGGCTGGCAGGGTGCGATCCACGGGGGAGCTGGGTCCGCTATAGCTCCCCTAGATCAGACATCAGCTCCCCTGAATACATGATTTGTGATTTTTTTGGGGGGTTTCTAAATTACTGAAAATAAATGCTACTTTTGCCATGCATTTCTCATTTTTCTGTAATTTTCTGTATCATCATCGTGTATAATAATAAACGTATGCTATTTTGGATGTATGATTAATGATTTGCGCACTAATTCACACGTAATATGGCAACATGCATGCTATTCTTGCAATTACCATTCGGAGCGCGGCGGCGCTGCAGCCTGCACGCACGCACGGCACAAATCAAACTTGACCCACTTTGTAACCTGTGGCTGTGACTTGTTGACACAGTGATCGTTTTGACAGCCAGTAAATAAGGTCACTCAGGAATGCATAATGTCTAAACGAAAACAAGTAAGCCTAACCAATTTTGGTTTCACGAAGACAGTGAAGCTGACAGAGCAGCAGGAGGCGGGCCGCGGGATCATCTACAGGCGACGCCGTTACAATTACACCTGCTGCTGGTGCTGCTCCGGTGGGGACTATTATTAGTATTACAACGCCCGGTGACCGTGCCGGCGCCTGCGGTCGTATCAGAACACAGGATAGGATACTGTAGAGAGTGTTGGATGATGATCTATCATCTATCTAACTAAATGGATACTTTTTTTTTATCATGGAATGTGCTGTGGAAGCCCAGACCGTCCAGACGGCCGGACCTCAACAAGTGAGTTGTCTAGTATTATGTGTTCTGTAGTTACTGAAACTGATTGAATATATGACAGGATTCAAGAGGTTTATTTGTTTTATGAGGTTTACTTGCCTTACCTGCATTACTGCACAGAGGTATGGGGTAACACATACAAAACAACCATAAATACATTGACTATCCTACAAAAAAGAGCAATAAGAGTAATAAACAATGCAGGATATCGGGACCACACACACACACTGTTTCTACAATCACACAGGGAGTCCTGACCAACACGGCAGTTTCAACATAAAACAGGGCACAAAAAACATACAATTCAAATATAAATACAGAAGGCCATTTGTGCAGTGGCAAGGAGCATAATCAGATCAGCAATAGCATCAGGTAAAACAGTTACATGTTTCATGAAGGGCTAATCGTAGCATACCTTAAAAAGCATTCACAGTAGGAAGTGCCTCTAGACAAAGTTTTACTTGCAGCGTATTCCATAAAAACGGAGCATAGTGGGAGAATGCAGCTTTACCAAGCGCTGACTGCATCAAAGGAACATTTAAAAGCATCCCATTTGCTGCTCGTCTGGTATTAAAAAAGCAATTATACAACGGCATGCAAATTTCTCGATTCTGATTGGCTGAAACAGTCATTTTACACGTCTTTATTGGCAACAATTCCACGCTGCTGGCCCAGGACCCGCCCACAACCGAACCACATCACATCACTCCGCCGGATCACAAGAAGGTGGACAATAATCTTTACAAATGGATATGTTGATAGCGACTAAACGACTAAATATCAAGCGATTCTGTCACAGCGAATGTCTTAGTCGTTTAAACAATGTTGGATGATGTAATTGATGGGTCTTGAATCATTCTGTAACAAAAGAAAAATCGCGGATTGATTGATTGATTAATTTTCAATTTATTTTTCAATTTATTTTTCCTTTCGACTGTCAGCGCTCGCTCTAGTCTCCACACACCGCCACACACCCCCCCCCACACCCCCCCCCACACACACACACACACACACACACACACACACACACACACGCACACACACACACACACACACGCACACACACACACACACTCTGCCTGCAACGCGGGGGATAGTCAGAGAGCTGGGTGCTGTGCTGTTCTAAGTGAGCATGGCCTATTGAGTTGATTGATTGATTGATTGCTAATTTTATTACTGTACGCTTGGTTTCCAACTGGTTAAGTTTAGGCCCTCTACAGTAGGTTTAAAAAAATAAATAAAAGAATAGGGCGAAGAAAACGTTTTTTTCCTATAGGGCAAAGAAAACTTTTTAATTTGTTTTACCTACTTTATATAGAAGCATCTAAGAATGAAGTTCTATGGAAAGTAGGTCTGCATTCCCTTAACTATTGTGTGTATTGAGCCGTACTGTATTGTACCCATTCTGCATCTGGTAATAACATTTTCAATCAATCATTCCAATAATACACAGTTGGATGTTAGTTGGTTGGATGCACTTCAAGCTGCTTCCACATGAGGCAACTTCTCTCAATCATTCCAATAATACACAGTTGGATGTGTTAGTTTGGTTGGATGCACTTCAAGCTGCTTCCACATGGAGGCAACTTGTCTTTTTTGTAGTTGTGGGAACTACTTTTTCTGGCGGATGGTTTTTTCAATAAATCTTCGATTAATGTGTGTTTATTGTATAGAAATAAGGTTGGATGAATCTGGCAGTTGTATAAAAGCTTTACACCACTTGCAGTCGTGATTTGTGAACAATAAACCATGCCTAGGGGGGTCTAACGACCACCCCTAGGCATGGTTTATTGTTCACAAACCACTCCTGCGCGTGATGTAATGCTTAAGTATAAAAGGACAGAAGTCTGGAGATATATAAGGGCAGCTTACCTAGCAATGACTTAAAGATAAAAATCAACATGTGTGATTGTCTTCTTTGGTACAGAGAGGACCATACTAAGGACTGATACAAAGTGCAGTGGTGGGTGCGAGAGCCTGCACCCATTACAAAACGTATGGCAGTATGGTACGCAGAATCCAGCTTTTTAAGCAGGGAGGAAGGAGCATGTGTAACCGGTCTCGTATTGCTCTGCGTTGTGTTTCATATTCCGATTCGACCCCTGTTAAGGGATTGCCCTGGGTGGGAGTTGAACCCCGGTCTCCCGCACGGGGGCCGACATCACAAACCGCTGCGCCAAGAAAGGATATCCCCCCTAAGCGCTCAGTTTGGATGCCTCTGGGGAGTGAGTTTACTTGCAGTACCGCTTACCATCCACAGCCACCGAACTACTTGTACCATGTGACTGTGGATATACTGCGGTACCTCCGTTACACTCACCCCCCTAAACTCACTCCACCCAGGGCATCCGGGTCTATAGGCACCACTGTAACCGGTCTCGTATTGCTCTGCGTTGTGTTTCATATTCCGATTAGACCCCTGTTAAGGGATTGCCCTGAGTGGGAGTTGAACCCCGGTCTCCCGCACCGGGGCCAACATCACAAACCGCTGCGCCAAGAAAGGATATCCCCCCTAAGCGCTCAGTTTGGATGCCTCTGGGGAGTGAGTTTACTTGCAGTACCGCTTACCATCCACAGCCACCGAACTACTTGTACCACGTGACTGTGGATATACTGCGGTACCTCCGTTACACATGCATATAGATCACATCGCCATAGTCTAATACAGGCAGAAAGGAACTCTGCACAATTCTCTTCCTGGCTTCAGACGGGAAACATTTCTTTAACCGGAAGAAAAAGCCCAGTTTAGGTCTCAGTTTTCTCAGTAGGTTCCCAATATGAACATCAAAGGCCATCTTTTCATCAATCCATATGCCCAGATATTTATAGGATGTACTTTGTCAAGGCATGTCCCTTCCAGTGTCAGAATCGGAGGGACAGCTGTATTAGCTCGAGAGCGAGAGAAGGTCATGTACTTGGTCTTTTTTGCATTAAGGACCAGTCTTAGCCTTAGCAAGGAGTGTTGCAGTGTATTAAAAGCATCCTGTAGAAGCCCGATAAGCCTAGTGCTTCTCCCTAGCCCTTTTCGGAGAATTGGACAATGTTGCAATAGCAGCTGGTAAAACGTTGGCGATTTATGGAATGACCGTTGTTATGTGTCCAAAGCCCGAAATAAAAAATAACTGAACTGAACTGAACTAAGTTAAGTAAATGAAAGATTGCTTCTACAAGGTCCATTTGCATGTGCTTGGTTCAGTATCTAGGGACATCTATGGATCTCAGGGAATGTATTCCCAGTGTCAGAAATGTTGTGTCCGTTACTATGCTTGAGTAAATTGCAATGAACCAAAGGAGAATATAAATTATTATTCTAATTAGGTGTATTTTCCATCTTTGACGCTGAATAACACCACCATGAAAAAACTTCTGAAAGTTTCTATTATCGCTGTAAGAATAGAAAGAGCCGTAGCGTGTCTCTAACCCTTCCAGAAGCTTTGTGGTCCGGCCTTGAACTTTCCATAAATCAATTTAGTTTGATCCAGCACTGAATGCATTTTGTGATTATGATAAATTTTCGCCGACGACAACAACTAGCGTTAGTTATTTCCTGGTTGATTCGGGACGTGATGTCACACGAATGCCAGGTTCGCTCAGCCAATAGACAATTTGTTTTATTCGGTTGTAAACGGTCCTGAGCGGTCGTGTGTGGTGTGGGGTGCTAAGCGATTGTTGTTGAGCGACAGCTGATCGCATCGCCAGGCGACATCGCTCGCCTCCCGTCTGCTTTGGACTTAATGAATGTGCTACAGTGACTATTCTGATTATAGGTTTCATTCTCTCCTCTGTTATCTCCTCTACATTATAGATAGTTATGGAACTCTGGACTAAATCATATCTAATATCAAATATCTTCTTAGATAGGGTCTCTGAGACAAAGTCCTTGACCTATTACATGTCTATTTGGGGGTCTCTGAGACAAAGTCCTTGACCTATTACATGTCTATTTGGGGGTCTCTGAGACAAAGTCCTTGACCTATTACATGCCTATTTGGGGGTCTCTGAGACAGTTTGAGAACTAATGGGCCAGGGGAACCATGGCAACAAGACCATTACAAGAAACGTAAACATTCATAGAAAACGATTTAAAGAAAGATGCACACATGCAATGCAGCACATGGAAACAGCATGTTCACCGACCCTGATGTCCTGTATGTCAGAGGGAACTAGACACAGTGTTTATCACCATCTATTCTCTCTCTCTCTTTTTTATTCTGCAGTTACATAACTGTGTCTGGTCCGGGGACCACCACATCACCACATAATTTGTAATCATGCAAAACAGTCTTCACCTGCTGCGTGGAGGAAAGCAATTTATCTATGCAAATGTTAAAATTCCCTCAGAGGGCGGGCGACTGGACGTATCGCTGATAAACACGATAATGATGACTGACGGCAGATGATATTGGGGTCACCTCACGTGATACTGATGAAAATGATCAACTAAATGCCAGAAGTGTCTGCGATGGATGACACTGGGGTGTGTGTGGGGGGGGGGAGGCGGGTGTTTGGGAGGGACAGAGTAAAGTTACAGCCATGACTATTAATAATCCAATTGGACGAGGGCTGTAATGAGAAAAGATCTTTAGGGGTGATACAAGTCAGAGAATGCGTTTATTTATTTTCATTCCCGCCCTGAAGCGACAATCACTCTCGTCCTTCACAGTGTCATGCAAATGACCCCCACCCCCCATTTTCCACTTTGTATGCACTCCGCCAGAATTTAACAGGATCAACTGTTCATGAGATTACTCTCAAAGTTGGGCTTCATAGGTCTTTCATACAGGCAGGGCTGTCATTACTGCAATGCCTCTTCTCTAGTACCTTCTTCGCTCCAATACAACTAAAATATTCAATCTTCATTTCAAAGCCCACCCCATACTGATTTGGATATTAAATCTGGCTGTGTGCTACAATACAATACAATACAATACAATTGGGGACCCAAAATTGGTTGCAGGCCTTCATCTGGTGTCCCCACATGGTTCTGGTTAAGACATAAAGTTACAGTAGAGTTAAGGTTAGGGCTCGATCCCCATGAGGATAATCTGAAATGGCCGCCTCTACAGTCTGACCGTTCCGTAGAAGGCGGCGATGGATCAATACATCTCTGAGTCCTTGGAAGCAGGACTCATTCGGCCTTCCTCCTCCCCGGTGGCGGCCGGTTTCTTCTTTGTTGGGAAGAAGGACGGGGACCTTCGACCCTGCATCGACTATCGCCAGCTCAACGAGATCACCATTAAGAACAAGTACCCTCTACCTCTCATGAACTCCACCTTCGAGCCTCTCACCCAGGCTACCGTCTTTACCAAGCTGGACCTCCGGAGTGCCTACCATCTAGTCCGTATCCGCGAGGGCGATGAATGGAAGACCGCCTTCAAGACTCCCAGGGGCCACTACGAGTACCTGGTGATGCCGTTCGGCCTCACCAACGCTCCGGCGGTATTCCAGGCGCTCATGAACGACGTCCTTCGTGACATGCTGGAGGAGTTTGTGGTAGTGTACCTGGACGACATCCTCATCTTCTCCAAAACCCTCGAGGAGCACATCCAGCATGTCCGCCGTGTGCTGGAGCGCCTCCTCCACAATCGGCTCTTCGTCAAGGCGGAGAAGTGCCGATTCCACTCCGACTCCGTCGATTACCTGGGCTTCATCGTGGAGAAGGGCTTGACCCGAGCTGATCCTCGCAAGATCCAAGCAGTGGAGGAATGGCCTGAACCCACCTCTCGGAAGGAGTTACAGAGTTTCCTCGGGTTCGCCAACTTCTACCGAAGGTTCATCCGGAACTACAGTCAAGTGGCGGAACCGCTTACCAGACTGACCTCTCCCGCCCTGCCGTTCGACTGGTCCCCAGCGGCGTGTGCTGCGTTCCGCTCCCTCAAGAAGAGGTTCACTTCCGCCCCGATCTTGCTCCACCCAGACCCCAAGAGACAGTTCATCGTTGAGGTGGACGCCTCGGATACTGGACTGGGAGCTATCTTATCCCAGCGATCGGCAACGGACCAGAAGGTACATCCGTGCGCCTTCTACTCGCGTCGGTTCCTCCCTGCCGAGAGGAACTATGACATCGGCAATCGGGAGCTGCTGGCGGTCGTGGCTGCTTTGGAGGAGTGGCGTCATTGGCTTGAGGGGGCCGAGGAGCCGTTTACCATCTGGACGGACCACAAGAACCTGACGTACATCCGTGCTTCCAAGCGCCTCAACGGCCGGCAGGCAAGATGGGCCAGCTTCCTCAGTCGGTTCGACTTCTCGCTGATGTTTCGTCCTGGTTCCCGCAACACGAAGGCCGACTCCCTGTCCCGGTTACACTCCAAGGGGGCTCCAACCACTGAGGACCCGACTCCCATCCTCCCGGAGGCCAGGGTGGTAGGAGTCGTCACCTTGGGCATCGAGGGGGTGGTAAGGCGTGCCCTACGCTTCCATCGTGCTCCAAGCAATGTACCGATTCATCGTCTCTTCGTCCCCGACTCAGTCCGGTCCCGGGTCCTCCAGTGGGGCCATACCAGCCGGTTCGCCTGCCACCCGGGCGTTCATCGCACGTTCTCCTTCCTGGCTTGTCGATTCTGGTGGCCCACCATGAGGAACGACGTCAAGGAGTTCGTACTGGCCTGCGCGGTCTGCGCCCGCAGCAAGGCCTCCCACCAGGCACCCTCCGGGCTGTTACAGCCACTTCCCGTTCCGAGCCGTCCTTGGTCACATGTGGCGCTGGACTTCGTCACAGGTCTTCCCTCCTCCCAGGAGAACACTTGCCTTCTGACCGTGGTGGATCGGTTCAGCAAGGGGGTTCACCTCGTGGCCCTTTCCAAGCTTCCCTCGGCGGCCGAGACGGCGGACCTCCTGACACACCACGTGTTTCGCCTCCATGGTTTTCCCCAGGACATCGTCTCGGACCGGGGGCCCCAGTTCACTTCCCAGGTATGGCGGGCTTTTTGCAAGGGATTGGGGGCGACGGTCAGTCTTTCCTCTGGTTATCATCCCCAGACTAACGGACAAACGGAGAGGATGAACCAGAGCGTGGAGTCTGCTCTTCGGTGTGTGGCAGCCGAGAGACCAGCTTCTTGGAGCCGTTTCCTTCCCTGGGTCGAGTACTCCATCAACTCCATGGTCAGTTCCGCCACCGGCCTCTCACCCTTTGAGGTATCCCTGGGCTACCAACCCCCTCTTTTCCCTGCACAGGAGACGGAGGTGGCAGTTCCCTCCGTGCAGGACCACCTCGACCGGTGCCGACGGGTCTGGGAGATCACCAGGACCGCGCTGCTCCGGACATCAGAGCGCGCCTGTCGTGGGGCTGACCGGCGCCGGGTTCCTGCGCCGACGTACCACCCTGGGCAGAGGGTGTGGCTTTCCGCGAGGGACCTCCCGCTTCGGTCCTCGGCCAAGAAACTTAACCCCCGGTTCGTCGGACCTTTCGAGGTTCTGAAGGTACTCAGTCCGGCGGCGGTGCGTCTTAAACTTCTTGCATCCATGCACATTCACCCCGTTTTCCATGTGTCCCGGGTTAAGCCTGTCTCCCTCAGTCCCCTGATGCCTCCTGCTCCGGATCCACCACCTCCCAAGATGGTGGACGGTCACCCCCAGTGGCAGGTCCGCCGGTTGATGGGCGTTCGACGGCGGGGTCGGGGGTTCCAGTACCTGGTGGACTGGGAGGGTTACGGCCCGGAGGAACGGAGCTGGGTCTCCCGCCAGCTCATCGTGGATCCCGGCCTGGTCACAGACTTCCATCGTGCCCATCCGGGCGAGCCGGGTCGGCCTGGTCGCCGGGTGGCTCCCGTGGAGGGGGGGGGTACTGTGAGGTTTTGTCCGCTGCTCACCCACTCGCTCTGTTCCTTTAAGGTATTTCGGTTAATTAATTGCATTCTCCTCTCCACACGCTTCTTCCTGTAGATGCCGTTTGATTGGTGCTCTCCCAACCACACGCTTCTGGAGCAATGATCAATTTCATCCCGCAGCTGTCACAGCTTGTCATTAAGCACCCCTTGGCTTTATATACCCTGATCCCCCTATTATTGATGTTGGATCGTTCTGAAATATTCTCTGCATTTGCCCGTTTCCTTCCGTCGCTGCTTTCCCTGTTCTTTGCCTCCCAGGACTCTCGAGAATTATTCCGTTTGGAGAACCTGCTTCCCCGTTACGAAGCGTTCGCCCTGTTTGATCCGCCCGCTTCACGCGCTGCGCTCTGGTGAGTTTTTTGTAAAACAGTCTTTTGGATTCAATCGTTTTTTGTGTGTGTTAAAGCACTGAAGAGATCCTGTTTTTCGTTCAGACTGTTCTCACCCTTTTTTGCCTGTTGGATATTCACTTTTGGATTACCTAATTGTTTTCACTCTGGAGACTGCTCACTGTGTGTTTCACACCGAAGATTCTGTCACTTGGATTTATTGTTTGGACACTGCTCACTGTGTGTTTCACACCGAAGATACTGTCACTTGGATTTATTGTTTGGACAAGTCACTTCACAAGTCACCTGTCAGTTTTCAATTGTGCACTGAGCTAACTCGGACTCTCTCTCTCCCTATCCGCCTCCACCCCGGAGTATATGCTGGGAGGATCTGCAGAGCGGCTCAGACGTCACGGACAAATTCCACAAACGTAACCCTCCGGGAGAAGCTGCAGAGCAGCAAACATTCCTCACATGCCTGTTTCCCAGTTTGTTCTGTTCTCCACCAAATCCTTTCTGTTTTCTCAGTAAATAAACACGCCCTTGATTTTGGCTAACTCTGAAACAACTCTCTCTGTGCCGTTTGCGTTTGGGGTCGGTGTCAAACCATAACACTTTTTGAACGACCACATCAAACAAAAGGTGGACGCGGGCAAATACTGCGGCATGGTCATGCTGGACCTCCAAAAGGCTTTCGACACAGTCAATCACTCCATTCTGATTGACAAGCTAAAAGCAATTGGTTTTGATAGTTCATCAGTGAGCTGGATGTAATCCTACCTGGAGGGAAGAGAACAGATGGTGGAGGTAAACGGTACACTACCCCCCCCCCCCCCCCTCCCAGTGAGCTGTGGTGTTCCACAAGGAAGCATACTAGGACCGTTACTGTTCCTAATTTATGCAAATGGCATGTCATCAGCTTGTGACTGCAACTTGTTCCTGTTCGCGGACGACTCAGCCCTGCTGGTCTCTGACAGGGACAAGTTAGAATAGAATAGAATAGATCTTTATTGTCATTGTTACAGTTGTTACAACGAAATTTAAAATGCAGCCCTAGGTGCTAGTAAAAATATAAAAACACAGTCCTAAACACAGTATTAAATATAAAAACAGGAGTAAGGCATAAATAACATTAATATAAACAGAGGGGTGTAAAAGATAATTGCACTATCCCTTAATGTTGTGTGTGCGTGGGGGGGGGGGGGGGGGGGCAAGGGAGACTCTTGTTTTTAAATGCAGGTTGAAAAAGCCCTCAGCTCTGAACTCGGCAGAATATGCACCTGGCTCGCTGATAACAAACTATCATTACACCTGGGTAAAACAGAGTCCATTCTCTTTGGATCAAATAACAAACTCAGCAAGGCCAACGGCTTCTCTGTTACAGTGGGTGACAATATTGTCGCAAGGAAAGATGAAATTACAAACAGTACCTGGGTTCCATCCTAGAGGCAAATCTTTCCTGTGACAAAATGGCTAATGGCAAATGGTTGTGTCATGGAGAAATATTTATACTATGGCCTGTAACCATGGTGAAATTGTTACAAACAAACAATAAATGTACAATGAAGCATGCTTCAAGCTTCAACAAAATAATATATATTTCAGTAAATAATATATCCATAACAAAAGTTGCATAAAAAAAAGGAGCTGTCTGCTTCAAAGTATTTGCAATTTAGATATTTCCAAGCGAAAGTGGCCATATAGTGTCTGCCAGAGTGACTGTAAATAGCTTGCAATTATTCTGACCCCTCCTCCCACACAAACACACCACACACACACACACACACACACACACACACACACACACACACACACACACACACACACACACACACACACACACACACACCGGAACACACACGCATTCATTGTTTTTTGTAGGATCGCCGATGCGATTAGTCTCTGTGCTTAACCCATCCCGTCGTCCTTCCCCCCAAGGGCAGCCGGGAGCAGACAGGCGTCGGCGAGGGCGGCGCCCGGGGACCAATCCAAGTGCTCCTGCCCATCTTCGTCAAGGACGCCACAGCGTTAGCGATCTGTTGTTGTGCATGTTTTTCCATTGGGTTTATCTTATCGGGGGGGAAACCCTTGCGAGCACGGGGAGAACATGCAAACTCCACACAGAAAGGCCTGGGAGACAGTACATTTCGCAGAGTAAATTTTACTCAAACTGAGTCCATTTGAGCCCAAGTGAGAACATTTTTACTCAGCCGGAACACACACACACACACACATACGCACACGCATGCGCGCGCGCACACACACACACACACACACACACACACACACACACACACACACACACACACACACACACACACACACACACACACACACACACACACACACACACACACACACACACACACAGGGCCGCCTGGGAGAAATGCGAGGCCCTGTGCGAGATTTAAATGCGAGCCCCCCCACCCCCCTAAAAGGTACAAAAGAAAAAAAATATTTTTTTTTATACAGTCAACATATTCTTAAATAATAGCGCTGCCCGAGGCTGGGCATGATACAGTCAACATATAGCAAGAGAGAGAGCGAGAGAGAGCTCCCGTTCTACAGTCAATATACAGTGTTATCGCTGCACAGACCCGGCAATGCCCCTGACCCTCCACCAGAGCAAGGCCAGAGAGAGAGAGAGAGAGAGAGAGACACACATTGGAAAGAAACAACCCAAAACCAGAGCAAATTGAAATGCTATTTGGCCCTAAACAGAGAGTACACAGTGGCAGAATACCTGAGCACTGTGACTGAAGATCCTTGACTAGGTACAGACTCAGCGAGCACAGCCTAGCCATCGAGAAAGGCCGCCATAGGCAGACCTGGCTCCCAAGCGAAGACAGACCCACTGCACACAAGATGAGGTGGAAACCGAGCTCCACTTCTTAACAACCTGCCCACTATACCAAGACATACTTCCCACAAATTGCAAACACCCAAAGAGACTTTGAAAACATCGACAATAACTCAAAACTCCCATACCTACTGAGAGAAATACAAGAATGTGAAATAAAGCCCATTTGAATTGAGGAGAGAGAGATAGATAGAGCATGTCTGTGTGTGTTAGAAAGAGAGAGATAGAGAGAGAGCATGTATGTTTGTGTGTGTGTTAGAGAGAGAGCATGTATATGTGTGTTCGAAAGAGAGAGAAATATATAGAGAGAGAGCATGTCATTTTGTGTGTTAGAGAGAGATATAGAGCATGTCTGTGTGTGTTAGAAAGAGAGAGAGAGAGAGAGAGAGAGAGCATGTGTGTTTGTGTGTTAGAGAGAGAGAGCATGTCTGTGTGTGTGTGTGTTAGAGAGAGAGCATGTATGAGAGAGATAAGCAAAGATGAGCCCCTAAAGGATATTCAACTTTTAATGGAAGAACAAAACAGAAGGAAAAGATAACTTCACAAAGGCAACATGAATATACATAGATCCAAAAGGACAAAGATCAACACTTAAATCCAAAGAGAAGAGGGTCTATACCAGAGAAAACAAAGTAGCAAGGAGCCAATGGCCGACATCAGCTAAATAGGCTAACTGCAAATAGAGTAGCCAGGTACTGACACCAGGCCACACACAGCTTTGGCCAACGCTACCCAAGCTACACAAACGACCAAGACAATTCACACACAGCACATGTCGTATCTCCAAATGTTGTGAAGTAACATATGTTTTGCCTGGAAAAAAACATCGTTATTAACAAAACATTCGGGAGGGGAAGGAAGGAAGAGTGGGGTAATGTCCAATGGACATCTTACCTGCACCAAGGAACGCAGGGCGAAAGGCCGCAACACAGGTCTCCACGTTGACGAAAGGCCTCTCGCTGGCGGGACAAAAAGAAGCTATGGCCGGATCCTTGTCATGGTGCAGGCCCGACTACATCTTCTGTCAAAGATGATGTCGTAGTCAGAGTGCCAGGGCCTGCTATTCTCACGGCTAATGTCAATGGTCGTAGCACAAGCTAACAGCTAACTCTAGGCTAACTGATAGCATCAAGCTAACGTTCCCAGCCGAGCGAAAACGAGCAGCTAACGTCGTAGCTAAACAGCTAACTGGCTAACAGTTAGCTCAACCCGGCTATCGCTAACCACTAGCTAACGCAGAAGCAAGCTATGCGGCTACCACTGAAAAACTGTACAACGTGAGAAAAGCAATACAGGCCAACACTTCAGACAGCCGCTGTGTTTTCCTCTTCTCATCCGAAGAGAGAAGGGAAAAATAAGGCAATACACGTCCCACTACAGAGTGGTGTTTACCATAGCGGTGCCGGCAACAAGTCCCTCGCGGACTATAGCCGACTTGAGCATGGAGATATTCTCATAATGAAACACCAAGCTCACCTCCCTCGCACCAGGTGCTGACACCAGGCCACACACCGTTAGCTACTACAACAGCTAGCCGGCCCGTTTGGCTCCCGAGAGAGAGAGATATATCCACGGCGGGAATAGAATAGAGTGCATTAAAAACTCACCAAACGTCCAAGAGGATGGAGACAACCGCGTGGAGTTGACGAAGTTCATCTGCCGAATGACCGTCCTCTTCATCTTGGCATAACAATGCTGCACGCGCTCTCTCTAGGTTAGCTAACGCTAGTTAGCCTTTAGCTAAGCTAGCTACTAGCCGACATCATCATGGCTATCCCGACTGAACCACACGTTAGCACTCAATATTATAACGTAGCTAAAGCTAACTAGCTGTCCCTGCCTTTAGCCGGGATGGCTAGCCTGACTGAACTGTCTAACATGCAACAACTTTCATCTTCAGTCCATCTGCCGAATGACCGTCCTCTTCGTTTTGGCTGGCATAACTAAGCATAACCTCCAAAGCTGCACGCGCGAAATAGTCAAACGCAGCTGACGCACGCCGGCGTACACATGATGTAACCCCTCCCTTCGTTGAAACCAATAGTATGTCTGCTGCAGAGCCGCAGAGCCAGGAACATTCTACAAACGTGTCTAATGTGAAATATATAAGCATATAAGCAAAACTAGATTTTAGGTCTGTGATGAAAAAGGGCCTCGCGGGAAGGGGGGCCTCGCAAAAATTAAAAAAAAAAAAAAAAAAAAGTGTGCAAGGCCCCCCTTCCCGCGAGGCCCTGTGCGACCGCACTGCTCGCACACCCCCTGAGGCGGCCCTGCACACACACACACACACACACACACACACACACACACACACACACACACACACACACACACACACACACACACACACACACACACACCGACAGACATTTTGAAGGGGTGCACAGAATACATATTAATGTACAAGACGTAGGCTACACTCTACACACAGAATACATATTAATGTACAACACGTAGGCTACACTCTACACACAGGATACACATTCATGTAGGACAAGTAGGCTACACTCTACACACAGGATACACATTCATGTAGGACAAGTAGGCTAGATGTAGCAGCTCCCACTACTATTTATTGTATTTATTATTTGTCTCGCAACTTTCTTTTCTTAATTTTGATTGATTCAGCAACGTAAGTGCTCGTACATTGTATTATGTTATTGTAAATAACGTAAGGTTATCCTATAACCCTAGTTATAGGATACTGGCTGAGCGTCTCTCTCTGCCTACTGAGATATAACCCATCATCTCTAGCACCTAGTGTACTCCGGGAAACAAAACAAATGCACCCACTTGCACGTGACCACGCCACACCCATGCGTCCCCTATATTCCGCCGGAAGTTGTCACGCCTCACCCTTCCCAGTTCGATTTCCATAAGCGTAAAACATCCAAGGGACCTCAGGGCGCTAAGAGTGAAATGCTCAGCGAGTATCATATAACTAGGGTTATAGGATAACCTTATGTTATATATCAATATATATATATCGCGTCTCGCTCTGCCTACTGAGATAAGGGCAGAGCGGACGCGTGGCCCCGACAAATGCACCCCCTGAGGGCCCGTAAGCCCCAGCCAGGGAGGAGGGGAGTCCCGTCCACCTGCCCGTCCTAACGAAGGGGGGGAGGCAGTCAACTCCACCAAAGTGCAAAAAAGGGGGGGAACCAGGTACCCCTGAACGCACAGCGCAAGCGGGACCACGTGTGACACAGCACCCCACGGTCCACAGCACCCCGCGGTCCACACCCACACACCCCTGCTAGCCCACCTGATGGCGGGATGCAGGAGAGGTCCCGGACCTCAGGACCGCCTGGGAGACAGAACCCCCAGTCATGTCCATGAGGTAAAACCTAACGAAAGGACTCGGGGAGGACCAGGAGGCTGCAGCACCAGAAAATAGCGGGAGTAAACGCCACGCATCGCGTCCTCCCTTGGGACCACGACGATGGCCTGCTTCGCCAACAGAGATTGGATCTCGTCGGCCAGAGCTGTCACTGCCGCAAACCCTGACAAGAGGGTCTGTACCAAACCCAAAAACGGAGGGTGGGGTTGTGTAAACTGTAACACAAGCCCCTCCCTCAGCGTTCTCTCCACCAGCCTCGACATATGGCACTCCTGTAGCCATACGTGATGATAATCCCAAAGCGCACCCGCAGCCAACTGGCGCTGGTCCGCCAGGAACCGTAGATAGGAGGCCCGGTCCCTCCCGCTGTGTGTTGCCAACCCTGGGGCAGGGTGTCTCACGGAGTCGGGATATCACACCCTGACTCTACCAACGAGGCAATCGCACCCAAGGGGGGCCCCCGACAGAAAGGGCCGGTCTGATATGGGGAGAGCGGCCATCACCCTTGGTGACATAGGCTCCCCCGCTGAGCATCTTCAGCCTGCTGAGCATCTGCAGCCTGCTCTGCAGCTGGACATGCAAGGTGTGTGGTCCCCACGCTGCCCGATAGGGTGAGTCCCTACACACGTAGCCCTGTAGTGATATTACTACCACCCGCGTGCCTGACTGACCACCGCCGGTCTTCCGGTCGGGGGAGGCACTAACGTGATACCCAGCCTGGCGAGGGCGGGGCTGGGGGAACCCACACTGCGACCTCCTGGGCCTAGAGTTCCCCATCTTTTTAGATACAGGGAACCCTGCTCCGTCGACAGACACAACACCAGGCTCACCAAACACAGACGCAGCACGTGTGGTGTGGGAGCCGCTTGACAGCACAGCATTCTCATAGACAGACCCAGGCCTAGCTAGCAACTGGGTGTCAGCCCCTGTCTCCATGAGAAGCGAAATGTGGGGCCGCTTGTGCTTCACTGGAAGAACGCGGCCCGCAGCCAAAGGGAAAAAATCAGAGCCCTGTGTCCCGTAGTGTAGCGGGGGGGAGTAACCGGAGAGCGTGCTAGACACAGCTAGACGGCAACGTTTTTGTAGGGCGTGCTCATCTAATGTAGCCGATCCCTCAGCCGCCGAGGCTGTCGGCCTTGTGATCACCTGTTTTCTTAGTGCCCAGGGTATCTCAGGCGGGGGAAACATGGCCGCTGGTCAGGGGCCTCGCCGCAGCCGCTGGCGAGGCCGTGCTCTCACCTCTGGCTGCGTGGTGTGGGGCGGTGTGGAGCCCAGGCCAAATACCGCCCGCGCCCCTGCGGACAGACCAAAAAGTCCCTCTGCGGAGAGGGGAGCCCTGAGGAGGGGAAGTCTCCTCTCCTCCTCAAGGGGAGACTGTTCCAACCAAAGATGCCTGTGAACAAGTGTTGACAGCATCCTAGCCCTCCCTGCGGTTATAGCTTGCGGCTGGGTCAAAAGCTGTATAACCTCAAGAACACGCGCAATGTTTTTGACGTCGGCTGGCCCTAAGGCCCCACTACCCGACACCATTTTCGACAGAAAAGCAGCCAATTGAGCAATGTTATTGGTTGCTGCTAATTTCCGTCCCGCGGCGGTATAAGCTTCATCAGCCCACTCAGCCACCTACCGGGCCGACTCGCCCTCCGGCATCGGCTTCCGGGTGGGATACCGTTCAACCATGCCAGGGCAAAGGACCGATGATACCTGCTCCTCTAAGCACGGCACACCTGTCCTGGGCCCTGTCGTCAGCCCATCCACCCGTGTAAAGGGTAAAAAAGCCTCAGCAAAACCCTCAACATTAGACACCGATTGACCTTCAGCAATGAAACGGTTAAGAGGAGGGAAGAGGGGTGACAGCCCCGGCGGGGCACATGGGAACGGCGCCCCAAGCATCTTAGCATTAGCATTAGCTGCACGCGCTAGGATATTTGAAAAAACATCCAAAAGTGAGTCATGATGACCACGTTCATCCAAATATCCCGCCCCCCGTGCCAATACATCACCCGGCTGTCTCACGAGACAACAAGCAGTATTACATATACCAATGCCTGCCAGTGCAGGCCCTACCTGGGCGCGACGCGGCTTGACTGCCAGCCGTCGTGCGAAGTCCCTCGGTCTGCTGTCATGCGACGAGGAACAAACAGAATAAGGCCGTCGTGCTGTCAGGACGTGCCGAGAAGGTTCCGGGGGCTGGCGAACTTCTGGCGAATTCCCAACATTGTGTAATTTCTCCTTCTGCTTCATAACAATCTCCAGTTCCGAAGTTCATCTAGCTGCTTCCACGTTGGAAACGAATGAGGCGTGACCACTTCCGGCGTAATATAGGGGACGCATGGGAGTGGCGTGGTCACGTGCAAGTGGGTGCATTTGTTTTGTTTCCCGGAGCACACTAGGTGCTAGAGATGATGGGTTATATCTCAGTAGGCAGAGCGAGACGCGATAGCTAGTTGATATATAACTGTCTAGCCAGCTAGACATTAGTTTCCAGTTAGGTTTAGTCTAGTTAGAACAATGGAGGTTGTCGAAAACAACAGACAAAATAACAATGCCAGCTAAACTGTTGAGATTAAGATGAGGGACCGTTGCGGGCATCATCTTGAAGGAGAGGAGTAAGGGAAATAGGAGATTTAAGAATTACCTGCCCTCTGTTGTCATGGGAAACAGATGAGAAAAACCCTTGTCGAAAACCAACGGGAGTAGCCTACAAGGAAGTTAGCTTGTTGTACTTCCCAGAATCACACAACATCACGGACAGCACTGTAATATCTTGGCTATTACAGTAACAGACAACGGAAAAGTTGGTTCTTTAACAAAACGCTTTATTATTCCTGCTCATGGTTCCTCAGTCCGAACAATAACAACCTCTCTACTTCTCACGCCACTCCCACTTACTCTAACTGTCCTAAACATTGTCATAATGTATATCCATGACAACTCCCCTTTTAGATAGTTAACACTCCCCTTTTTTTCTTTTAACAATATCAACACATATCCATAACTTAGAAATATTTTCTTTTAACAATATCAACACATCTATCACCAGTTACCTTAAAGATAGACATCAGTCTGTATCCTATAATGGGACCAATTCTCTTTTCTTCCTTTACTTTGCGGTCTGCCACAAGGTAAAATTTTTGGACCTTGTTATCTTTGTTATATATCAATGACCTCCCTAATGTCTCAGACAGGCTGTACAATTTTTTATTTGCAGATGACACAAGTGTATTCTATTCACATAAAGATCCTGATACCATCATTAAGGTCTTAAATGAAGAACTTAACAAACTATCAATTTGGTTTAAATGCAACAAATGATCAATTAACATAAAAAAAACAAAAACTAAAATTGGTCTCAAATCTGTGATTTTTAACTCCTCATCTAAAGTAGTGATCAATGACATCCCCATAACTATGGTGAGTTCTACATGATTCCTTGGTGTTCTGCTTGATGAATCTTTATCATGGAGTATTGGTATTCTTGGAAAAACACGTCACTTGATGAGCACTGAGGTTACCACTATGTTATATTACTCTATGGTTTACCCATATATCAATTACTGTAATTTAGTCTTGGAGAATGCCACATACAAGCCCCTAGAGCAGGGGTCAGCAACCTTTACTATCAAAAGAGCCACTTTCCCCCCCTCCCACAAAATAAAATGCTCAGGGAGCCGCACAACCTACAGTATTTACCCTTAAAATGAAGATAACACAGTGTATAACGTTTTATATATCCCCAAGTATACCCCACATTTAGCATAAAATCCCTGACAATTGCATACCCAACGTAATTTGCGATTTATTATACTTTATACTTATAGCACACAGTTTGTTGCATTAATGGAATTATAAAGCAACAAAAAGAAAACATTTGACTTTTTATTGCTGTTTTTACCTGTTATAACAAAGGAAAACCTCAAACTCTTATGAAGAGGAGAAAAAATACTGGCTATGTAGACCTATTTTTAAATAAAACACAGAAGAGGAGACAAAACACTGGTGTCTGTAGACCGACTTTGAAATAAAACCCTGAACTATTCAGGTATATTTGAGTCCTTCCCTTATGTGTGGAACATTTATAAAATAAAAAGTAGTCCACTTTGAAAAAAGACTACCATGTGTAGACCTACTTTGAAATAAAACACAGAAAAGGAGAAAAAACACTGGCATCTGTAGACCTACTTTGAAATAAAACCCTCAACTATGCAGCTCTATTTGAGTCCTTCCCTTATTTGTGGAAAATCTATCAAATAAAAAGTACATTAGTACTGCATCGTTAGTCGTGAAAGCAAATTAATCTGTCCACGCTCAATTAAACCCTCTATTTTCCTCAGACTTTCCCTTTTTTTTTATCCATGGTTAGCTTACTGGGCGGTCGGAAACTCAAGATTAGCCACTTGCAGACGGCAGGGAGAGGCGCGGGGTGTGACATACTGTATATTTAAGTTGATGAAATATTTTTGTTGACTAAATATTTTAGTCGATGAAATATTTTTTCATTTCAGTGTCACAGTATGACATCGATCTCCAAAATAAGAGAACAAAAAAGAAATAATAAAAAAAGGGCCAGGGCCAGGGAGCCGCAGCTGATTGGCTAAAGAGCCGCATGCGGCTCCTGAGCCGCAGGTTGCCGACCCCTGCCCTAGAGGTTTTTTAGGCAATTCTCGTTCGCAACTCTTTGTGGATTATATTGTATTATATCATGTAATTGTTTTTATGTGTAAATAAAACATAACAAAAGTGTTCCCTGTTGGACCAGGCAAGACATGTTTTGGGCTCATCTGAACGTCTGGTGTGTCATTCCTGGGATTTGTGTCGTCGTTCGCTGGAGGCCCCGCTACGGGCACCGCTTGGAGATGTCGATGGTTACGTCTGTACAGAGCACCCTGCTCCGTCTCGATGAGATAAGACCTTGTAACGCTCTCACCTGCCACTACTGCGGGTGTGTCCCAAGTCTTTTGATTGTCCAGTCTGGTGAGAATCAAATCAAAATCAAATCAGAAAATGTTGTAAAGCCAGAAATCACAAGGTAATGTCCCCATGCTAGTATCAATGCCTGACAACGCAGGCCTACCTGTGCGTGACGTAGCTCAACCGCTAACCGTCGCGTGATGTCCCTCAGTCCGCTGTCACGAGATGAGGAACCCCAGGACAGGCCCGATGCGCTGGTAGGATGTGCCGAGAAGATTCCAGGGGCTGGTGAACCTCCGGCGAAAACCCAACATTCAAGTCAAGTCAAGAGTTTTATTTGTCACGGCATACAAGTATACAATGAAATGCGGGTGGTCTTGCCCACAACGATGTGCAATACAGTGGTGTGACATCTCGGTATCTGTACATAGTTATTTACAGAGCATATAGGACATGCTAGGTAGCTTTGGTAGTGCAATACACTGTTACTGTTGCTATACTAATTTAAAGTGGCCTTTCCTTTTGGCAATAAGTGTGGGTGAGTGCGGCATGAGTGTGTGCCCGCTCATGTTAAAGTGTTAAAGTGGCTGCTAGTGCACAGCGTGCGTGTCGTGTGTGTGCTCATGTGTGCTTGTGTGTGGATAGTTCAGTGTTCTGTGGCACTCAATGTTCATTGTTCAAGGCTCTGATGGCCTGGGGGAAGAAGCTGAGCCTAAGCCTCTCTGTCCTAGTAGCTGGGGTTCGCAGGCGTCTGCCTGACCTCAGCAGCTGGAACAGGCTGTTATTGGGGTGGTGGGGGTCTTTCATTATTCTGCAGGCTCTGGATTTGCACCTCTTGTTGTATAGAACCTGCAGGGGAGGTAGTGCAATACCCGTGGTACGCTCGGCTGAGCACACCACTCTCTGTAGGGCCTTCTTGTCCTGTGCCGTGCTGTTTCCATACCAGGCAGTGATGTTTCCGGTCAAGATGCTCTCTACAGCTCCTGAGTAGAAGGACTGGAGTATCTTCCCCGATACTCTGAACTTCCTTAACTGTCTCAGGTGGTAGAGGCGCTGCTTCGCTTTCTTTACTACTGTGTCTATGTGTGTTGACCATGTCAGATCCTCTGAGATGTGGACCCCCAGGTACTTAAAGCTGCTCACCCTGTCCACGGTAGCCCCGTTAATCCTCAGTGGTGTGTGTGTCTCCTGCTGTCCTCTCCTATAATCCACGATCAGCTCCTTGGTTTTACCAATGTTCAGGAGCAGGCTGTTGTCCTGGCACCAGCGTTCCAGTACCTCAACCTCCTCCCGGTAGGCCTTCTCGTCGTTGTCCGAGATCAGCCCCACCACCACCGTGTCGTCTGCGAACTTCACTATGGAGTTGGAGCTGAACTTGGCCACACAATCGTGTGTGTAGAGTGAGTACAGCAGGGGGCTCAGAACACAGCCCTGGGGGGACCCGATGCTCAGGGTGATGGTGTTGGAGGTCTGACCCCCCACCCTGACCGCCTGGGGTCTTTCGCTCAGAAAGTCCAGTACCCAGGCGCTCAGGGCGGAGCTCAGACCCAGCTCGATCAGCTTGTCCACCAGTCTGGTGGGGATTATGGTGTTGAACGCTGAGCTGTAGTCAATGAACAACAGTCTCACATAGCCCCCCTTCTGACGGTCAAGGTGAGAGAGGGTGCTGTGCAGTACCTGGGCGACCGCGTCGTCAGTGGACCTGTTTGTCCTGTATGCAAATTGCATAGGGTCCATATCACTGGGGAGGGAAGCACAAATGTGGTCCTTGACCAGCCTCTCGAAACATTTCATGACATGTCATTTCTTCCTGCGTTTCATAACAACTAGTTCATGAAGTGCACTGCAGCGTCCATGTTGGAAACAACTTTAATCTGGCCCTTCACAACAGTAGTCATACTGTAGAACATACAGTACACTTATCTTAGCGTGACATCTTAAAGGCCGCCACAGAGTCGGGCGCACTGTGAGCGGACCGGACTCTGCAGAGGTCCGCACAGACTCCGTGGTTGGTTGACATCGACCTGCATTAAATGTAGTAAACTGGCATGAGAAATGTAGGAAATTGGTACGCGGTGGTACGCTTGACTATGAAACCTCAAGCGATTGCGGACATGCTGCACGGAGTCCGGTCCGCTCACAGTACGCCCGACTCTGTGGCTGCCTTAAGATGTGTACTGTACGCAGCGCATACAGTATCTGCGATCTCCTAATAAAGCAAGTAATTTGAATAATATAAGCCTACTGTTAGTGTTCATTCATTACGCACATAGGCTATACAGTGTGCGTGTGTCTGTGTGTGCTGAACAGGTGGCCAGGAGCGTGTAACAAGACGGTATATATATGGAATATTAGTACAGCGATTGGGTTTAGTTCTTATTTATTTATCCATTGTCATTTGCAGTGTTGGTGTAGTGTTTTTATTTATTTTCGGACATCACAATGCCTCTTGCCTGACTGTAAATGTAAAACGTAATTTTTTATCATACAAATATTGTCATATTTATTATTATTATTATTATGATTATTTAATTCCAAGGATGTCTGTAGAATCGACGTGAACACAATCACCATGATTCCTCCCAAATAAAGCCCTTAATAACACGGCTCTGTCTGACTTACGACTGCTCTAAATCCTGCTCTTAGCTACGAGCGAATCGCAGAGAAGGGACCGTTCGTGAATCCCAAAATCGGCCCAAAAAGGTCTTAAAGTGAAATTTGCTCCTAACTTTTGTCTTAAGTCTGTTGGTGAATGAGACCCATTGTTTTCTCTTTGTAAACAATGCAATCCTCCTGATGTCAGGATGTGTTCTAACGGCATTTCAAAACCGCTGGTTTATATAAACGGTAAATGGCTGCATTTATATAGCGCTTTTATCTGAAGTGCTTTACAATTTCTTCCTCACATTTTACCCATTCACTCACACATTCACACAACCTGCTCATCGGGAGCAATTAGGGGTTAAGTGTCTTGCTCAAGGACACTTCGACATGCTGCCCGGGAGGAGCGGGAATCAAACTGGGAACCTCCGGATTACCAGACGACTGCTCTACCTCCTGAGCCACTGTCGCCCCCGGGGGTAAAACTGCCAGATGGGGTCAAATGGAATGGTGATAATAATTTTCTAGTAGATACATGATTGGTGAAGAAGAGGAAGAAGACAAAAACAACTCATGCATCATGTTTGCAATACAATATTCCATTGACAACTTTATTCACAAGAGTTATTTTTCACTGTTATAGAACAAAATATCTTCTGTTGTTTCTTTTATTTTGGGTGAAATGTGTACAGAACACAGATCAATGCAACAGACCAGCCATCTATTGTTAGTGGATGAATGATGTGAAAGAGAAACCACATGGTTGCGGTGGATAATAATGACATGAAGGGGGACATGAACTAGAACACATTATGATCATTGTGCGCTTCAAAAGTCCTTGGCTATAACTATGTGTGAGTGCATCCCATGCAAAATATGCCCAGAAACGCCACAATACCCAGAAACAAAGTCATAATCAGCTAAAACAAGACTCAAACTAGTTTTTTATTTGCTCTGTACTGACTAAAATATTCTCTATGCCACAGGTAAGGTACAGCACACACTGGATAGTCATGCGCTACTATAATATCTGCAAGTCACCAATAAAAAAAAAATTGGACGCACAAAACTAGTTCAGCGGAGTTCAGTGGATGTTGGATACAACTTTAAAGGGGCACTTTACCAAAAAACAATGCTGATTTATTTTGGACACTGCTGATTATCAGTTTGAATATGGCCATCTGGGACATTGAATGAATGTGTGCAAAACTGTTTGTAGTTTTTGGATGTGTTTGAGATTATGTACAAAATAAATCTGCATTGTTTTTTGGTCAAGTGTCACCTTTAAAAGGGATGCAGGTCTCTTTAGTGTTATTGTTATAAAGCCAATTTAAAGCAGAGTTGAGTGTATTTAGCCTCAAATGCTCTTTCTGATGCAATGAAAGTCCCATTACTGTACAACCCAAGCCATTGATGCTACATATAGGAGAAACTGCTGTATTCAAAACACTAAACTATATCGTTTTCACACAATCACCAACCTGGCTTCCAGCTCTCTAAGCTACAAGCACCAACTAATAACACTTAGTATGATAATACCATATCTATATCTTATATATTATTATATCTTTACAATACTTCATGTGCTACAGAATAATTCATACATGTACCTAGGTCTCAGTTTGAAGAAAGACATATTGCTTGTGTGATAGCTATGATACTCCGAAATACAGCTTGTTTCTGCACCAGATTGACCAGATGTGTTGTTTTTGATGAGTTATTAATATTATGATATTCTTGCACCGCATACAGTAGCATGACAAAATAAATATATGACACTGAAAATCAAGTATAACTTTGTATAATACAGGTGTGAAGACCTGTTATTATGTACACACACACACACACACACGCACGCACCCCACGCACGCACACACACACACACACACACACACACACACACACACACACACACACACACACACACACACACACACACACACACACACACACACACACACACACACACACACAACAAAGCTTGACATTGAGATCTATAAACAATGACATATAATATATAAATATACTCCAATGTTAAAGTGATATTGCACTTTATATAACATCTGTAGTTTTTTCTTTTCTTATTTGAACATGTTTTAGTTGCTTTGTATGACAGTATTGTGGCTCTGTTGGTGTAGCAGCATAATAGCTCCCTGCATGGCAGTTCCCACAGACTGTAAAAACATTTAGCATGTATTAAAACTAAGGTTGCTTTCACACCTATGGTTCGGTAGAGACTCTGTGCGATTTAGGGGTGAATTTAGGGTCAACATTGTTCCATTTTTCATTTGGTTTGGTTAGCTTTCACACTACACTTTATCAAGTGCACCAACCTTTCTAAACAAAGCCATGTGATCACACAGGTCAGCTTTTTATTGGACATAATCCCAGACCTGCCAACATTATTCTGTGAAAAAGGGGCTTCAAACTCTGCCTCAGGCACTGAGGAGACCAGGATGTGCAGGAACAATTAACGTAGTCTATGTGAACATGACTGTCTGCAGAAGCTAATGTCATGATGTGTATAACCCTGCATGTCTATTCATTTCAATTGTATTAGTATTATTATTAATAAACGTTTTACATTATATTATATTGTTGTATCACGGTGCAATATCACTAACAAAACAAGGAGAGAAACATTTTCTCAAGTCTTGTCAAATTATATTCAAATGCACTGACATGTCACTTTGAACACAACGGAAAGAAGGACGAGTTCCGTGGGGGTGTTGCCACAATAGAAGGGAGGTCTTTACTACATGGATGAGACTGGTGCACAATATTCACAATGACAGAAGGAGAGATGGAAGGAAGGGACAGACAGAGAAAGAGCGAGTGAGTGGAGGAGAGCTGGACAGAGAGAGAAAGAGGAGGAGAGCTGGACAAAGAGAGAGAAATAGGAGGAGAGCTGGACAGAGAGAGAGAGGAGGAGAGTTGGACAAGGAGAGAGGGGGAGGAGAGCTGGATACAGAGAGAGAGAAAGAGAGAGAGGAGGAGGGTTGGACAGGTAGAGAGAGAGGAAGAGAGGAGGAGAGTTGGACACAGGGAGAGAGAGAGGAGGAGAGTTGTACAGGGAGAGAGAGGGGAGGAGAGTTGGACAGGGAGAGAGAGAGGATAGTTGGACAGGGAGAGAGAGAGGATAGTTGGACAGGGAGAGAGGGAGAGGAGGATAGTTGGACACAGGGAGGGGAGGAGAGTTGGACAGGGAGAAAGAGAGGAGGAGAGTTGGACAGGGAGAGAGAGAGGAGGAGAGTTGGACAGGGAGTGAGAGAGAGGAGGAGAGTTGGACACAGGGAGTCACAATGAAAGGGGAAATTAGGGAGAAATAGTGGAACCAGTTGGATGGATAAAAGAGAGAAGGAGAGGGTTTGGGTTGAGGAGAGAGGAGGAGGTCCCAAACTCTCACTACGGAAGAGCTTTGAGTATAGCGTTCACCTCCTCCGCAACAGCTGTCAATGCAAACTCAAACTGGTCCTGTAGGATGAGAGAGAGAGAGGGGGGGGGGGGTGTATTAAGATCCCAGCATTAACATTTAGAGCTATTTAAAAAAAAATTAACCATTAAAGACCCAATCCTTAATCTGAATCGTAAACAAAAGCGGTATCCCCACCTCAACTGAAAGCATGTTGTAGCTATGAAGCCTTAATAACATGTGAAATATGACTGCATGTTGTAGCTATGAAATCTCGGCCTGGTGCCGATCGGGCTTAAGAGGTTAACATATTTACAAGTCGTATTAAGTTTTGTAAATAAGGAGACAGATAGAGAACATTTAAAAGCGCTCAAAATTGCCAATATTTCCATTTCGACCTATTTCTGAAGTGCGCAACATTTTGGCATTTTATGAAGAATCGTGAGCTCCTCAACAAACCAGGCTAGACCGTGCCGTGTCACATATTGATAATTTGGGCAGTCTTCTCCGAAGTGAAATGCTTCCAACTTTGCTTTGCCCCCCCCCCCCCCCCCCCCCCCCCCCAAAAACAATCAAAACCATCCTACTCCTAAGGAAAGTAGAGAAGGCAGGTGTGAGTTACCTTGGTTTGGACCATGGCCGGCCTCTGGTCCCTCAGGTGCTCTAACGTTGCTGCAATATCAATCTCCTTGGCACCTACCATGTGCGCGCACACACACACACACACACACACACACACACAC
>NC_140172.1:83649409-83696943 GCF_963971535.1 Notolepis coatsorum
GGACGTGTCCCTGAGGTCCATAGATGTACCTAGATACCAAGAATATGCAAATAGCCCTTGTAGAAGTGGAGCAATATTCCATTTACCTAGGTATATATTTTATGCGGATTTCCACATCGTGTGGATTGTAAATTGTATAAAATTGTATAAAAAGTACATAAAAAACACATAATCTTAATATCAGACTCAAAGCTATAGGATACACTACCCTAAGGTGCTCAGCAAAAATAATTTCAGTTGGTTTTTGACAGATTTTATTTCACTGGGGATTTTGTTCCATTCCTTCCCCCCGCTATAGAGGTATGTACTTCTTCCAGCTTTGCTTTTTAGCTACATTAGCCCTTGTATTCAAGCTATGGGAGTCCCGAACATACAGAAAATAATTAAAAAAAAATATTAGGACACAAACCCTGTAAAATCTTATATACCATGGTCAGTTTTAACTGTTTAATTCTACCTTCCACAGGGAGCCAATTCAGCTCTTTGAAGTGGACTGGGCTGATGTGTGTTCTTGGACTTAACTTATCTGCCATAGAGATGTCTGCCATAGAGATGTGTGCTATAGAGATACCTGCCATAGAGATACCTGCCATAGAGATGTGTGCTATAGAGATACCTGCCATAGAGATGTCTGCCATAGAGATGTGTGCTATAGAGATACCTGCCATAGAGATACCTGCCATAGAGATGTGTGCTATAGAGATACCTGCCATAGAGATACCTGCCATAGAGATGTCTGCCATAGAGAGTACCAGTGCCCACTAGTGTCTAGTCCTGTCCTTCTCTTCTCTAAGTACCAGTGCCCACTAGTGTCTAGTCCCCTCCTTCTCTTCTCTAAGTACCAGTGCCCACTAGTCTCTAGTCCCCTCCTTCTCTTCTCTAAGTACCAGTTCCCACTAGTGTCTAGTCCCCTCCTTCTCTTCTCTAAGTACCAGTTCCCACTAGTCTCTAGTCCCCTCCTTCACTTCTCTAAGTACCAGTTCCCACTAGTGTCTAGTCCCCTCCTTCTCTTCTCTAAGTACCAGTTCCCGCTAGTCTCTAGTCCCCTCCTTCTCTTCTCTAAGTACCAGTGCCCACTAATGTCTAGTCCCCTCCTTCTCTTCTCTAAGTACCAGTGCCCATTAGTGTCTAGTCCTGTCCTTCTCTTCTCTAAGTACCAGTGCCCACTAGTGTCTAGTCCTGTCCTTCTCTTCTCTTCTCTAAGTACCAGTGCCCACTAGTGTCTAGTCCTGTCCTTCTCTTCTCTATGTACCAGTGCCCACTAGTGTCTAGTCCCCTCCTTCTCTTCTCTAAGTACCAGTTCCCACTAGTGTCTAGTCCCCTCCTTCTCTTCTCTAAGTACCAGTGCCCACTAGTCTCTAGTCCCCTCCTTCTCTTCTCTAAGTACCAGTTCCCACTAGTCTCTAGTCCCCTCCTTCTCTTCTCTAAGTAGACAGTGGCACGTTGGCAGTGGGCTCCAAGGCTCCCCCGGCTTGCCAAAAACATGGCGGCGTTCACAAAGATAACGAACTATGCTGGATCTTCAACTAGGTGCGGGCTACAACATTACAACATTACACAATCTGTCTTTTAATGCCACCCCATGCTATAAAAGAGATGAGGGAGAAGAAAATATTTGGACGTGGCGTATCAGAAAAAAAATCGAGGAGAAAAAGTAAATGGAATTATTTGTCTTTGTTTTGTCACAATCTGTTAAGCTCTAGCCCTATTTTCAGAAAATCCGCCTAAAAGTACATGCCCAACTGGAAGATTGCTCCACTTCTACAAGGTCAATTAGCATGTTCTTGGTATCTAGGAACATCTATGGACCTCAGGGAATGTATTCCCAGTGTCAGAAATATTGTGTCTAATTCTCAATATCGTAATGAAACAAATAATTTTTTGCATCTTTGACAGTGAATAACACCATGTTAAAACTGCGGGGTAAGAGATTTCTCCCACTGAGCTCATTCAGCACCTTCTTGAGATCAAGTGTACAAAAAATCTAAGCAGATGAATAAAGGGAAGATGATTAAACAGAAGGAGTTGTAGATACAGTACTGAATTATAATCAATTTTTAATTATACATTCAAAATTGAATTATGAACTATAAATTACCTTATTATGGCCAATGGCAGTGTTAAATCTGGATTTAGTAATTTCTTCGCGTTTTACGATAAAAGAGCGATATAATTTACATTATTCCGATAATATTTTAATTTTAACATTTAAACAAACTGTAAATATACACTTTGACTGCTGTTTTGATAGGGTTAGGGTCTTTACTCTTGGCTACATTTGAAAAAGAAACACAACATTAATTAATACGGTCTGTATTAATCGATTTATGATAAAACAGCAGGGTCCCCCAATTGGGGGACCTTACAGCTTAACAGGTTAATATTACAGTCTTCACTGCCCACACAGAATGGAAATGAATGTTCATGCATAACCTGTTCTCTCTTTTGCTCTAACATATTTTTTTAATCATTTGAATCACAAGCACAATTAGACTTCCTTCTGGCCAAGAAAGCCACAGTTTGGAGTTTGATGCTTTAGCTCCTAGTAACCCGACCCACCAGATGATCTGTTACATCTGTTAGGACAGGGCCAGCGGTGCCCAGCGTAGCCTCCTCAAAGGACACTGATGGTCCAAACCACTGTGGTTTGGGGCACAAGTGCATCTCTTGAAAGCCTGACGAGATGGATTCTCGCCTGATCTTGCGACGCCAGCTGCCATGCAAAGTTAAGCTCCCAGCTCCTTTATTTAGTCTCTTTTTTTCTTCTTTTTTTCCAAAGAGCTGAACAAGCTGAAGGGCTATTGTGTGGATTCTGATAAACCTTTAACCCTTTCACTACCACACTACAGAAGGTTAACCCTTTTAAAGGTAGTGTGGTAGTGAAAGGGTTAACCCTTTGTCGTGTGGCAGTGAACGGGATAACCTTCTGTATTGTCGCAGTGAAATGTTAACCCTTTGGTAGTGTGGTTGTGAAAGGGTTAAAAATGGATACAGGCTGCTATGAGAGCCCACAGCCCCCCCCCCCCCACACCTTCCTGCTAGACTCTTTCAAGAGATGAGGGGGGGGCTGGAGCAGGAGGAAGAAGAAGAGGAAGAAGAAAAAGAGAGAAAGAAAAACCACCCACTCCCCCACACCCACACAATATGATTCTCAGTATGATTCTCAGTGTCAACAACAAACAATAAAACTAAAAGCCACTGAAGCACCAGGCAGTGAATCTTACGCAGATCAGGAAGGAAGTCCATTGTCCAGACAGGCATTGCCATTTTTGTGGCATTTATTTGGATTAAAGAATAATACAGCAAAAATATGTTTAAAATGTTTGCTTGTATCTCCCTGATGCTGAAAAAAAAACATACACCTTCTCTGGTGCCCACTGACTGCTGCTGTGCTCTAATCAGTTAAATAAACCCAGCTGTGCTCCCCAATTGCCCAAAACCCGTCAAAATAAAAGCATTTAGCTGCAACTCATATCAACTTAAATATATGGCTGTAAAAAAATGAATTCTACAAAACCACATAACAAATAAAAACATTAAATACATGTGAAAATACTGAATAGCTCCCACACTCAGTATAATTCTCAGTATAATTCTCAGTATGATTCTCAGTATAATTCTCAGTATAATTCTCAGTATAATTCTCAGTATGATTCTCAGTATAATTCATTCTTTGGGAGAAAGAGAGGGATAGGAGGTGTGACGTACATGGGTACGTGGGTTGGTCATTACCATTATTACTGTATTTATGACACCATCTGAACATCAGGTTAGTATATTTAATGTGTTATGTTTTGTATGTGATGTGTGTGTGTCTGTGCATGATGGCTAATGCTGTCTCTTCTTCTCTTCCTGTCAGGTGCCGCCCGTCCCTACACTGAAGAGTGCTGATTGCCTAATGAGTGACAGCTGATGGCAATCACCTCAAGAGGGGCGGGTGGACAAATACCTGACAGCACACACACATCGGGGCGCCTCATTCTGTCAATTGCCAGTGACCAGAGTGGAGTGAGGTTGCCATTGTTAACCACTGTTGTGTGGGATATATATATTGTTGGCCACTTTGGATTCATCCTACACTGTGAGCTATATGGTTAGAGTGGTGATGCATCCTACACTCTAAGTATTAGGGTTAAAGTGGTGTTCATCCTCCACTGTGAGCTGCATGGTTAGAGTGGTGTTTCTTTGTTTATCCAGGTGAGCTTGTACCTTTAAGTATATATGTAGATATTGTTGGCCTCTGCGCCACTTCTTTACTATTGAGTATTCTCTTGTTGGCTTTAGGCCTAGTTCCACTGAGTGTGGACTTGTACCTTTGATACCTTAGTGCTGGGTGATATTCCAGTGCCAACCTGGTTGGCTGGTGTCTGTAGACACAGCCCAGACTAGCATTTATTGGATTTACCCTGTGTGTTCTCCAACTACCTTTCTCCCTGTTTGTTAATTGTTTGTGGGTTGTTTTTTCCCTTTGTTGCCTATTTAAATATCAGTGGAGGTTTCAATCCCTACCCTGCATAATAAATATAATTTACTATTTTTGGAACAACGTCTTGTGTTTATTATTACCTACCTGCCCGGGACTGTTTTGAAAGCATTTACTGAGAGAGGCTGTTTTTGCTCATGTGCAGCCGGCTCCAGTTATTATTCTGTGTGGTCCTTAGACCTTTGTACATGACATGGGGGCTCGTTAGTTTGCACAATTGTATAGTTCCTTGTTGTTATGTGACATGTGGACTTGTCGATTGGAGCGTGTCAGGTAGGTTGCGTTTTTTCATTTGGTAAGTTATATTATTATATATCCATTTTTCCGTGCTGCACACTTGACTGTTGTAAACCATTGTTGTAAGTTATGCTCTTAACCATTCTATTTTTTTCCACATAGGTAAAGGGTGGATCACCTGCTTGGTTAGGGGGAGGGGGGCACGCGTCGTCTATTCCGGTGGAGTGCGCAATGAAATCGGTAAGCGACTGAAGATATGTGTAGTCCTCATTCCGCTAGGGAAGTAGTTTAGACGGGGTAGTTAGTGTTACCCAGTGTGATCCTAGTTAGGTGGTTAGAACCGTCATTTATTGTTTTCATGAATGTTAGATGTGGATATTAAATCGAATTGGTCAGGTTGTCATACTGCATAATGTGGCTGTTGAGTGTTGCACAGGGACATTATTGAGTACTATAGGTGAGTGGCTATTTTGTAGGGCTTATTGAAGTCTGATTTGTTGTAGTATTGTGGGTAGTATTGTGTGTTGCTACGGCAGTATACTTTCTTTCATAACTGTATTCAGGGTACAGAGTACAGAGTGCAGAGTGCAGAGTATAGATTTTTCATGAGTGAAGCTATGGAGGTTTGTGATCAGGATGTTGGTGTGTCGGATCCTGAGAGTTTTGACTCTGCATTAGGTTCAGACCATGGTTCTACTACTTCTGCTGGTGAGTTGAGCGCTGAGCTGCGTTTAGCCTGTCTAGAGGAGAGGGCGGCTTTGCGCAGGGAGGATAGAGAAGAGAGAAAGGAGGAGAGAGACTGGGCAGAGAGGGAAAGAGACAGAGAAGAGAGGAAGGAGGTGAGAGACAAGGAGGAGAGAGACAGAGAGAGACAGGCTGGAGAGAAAGGAGGACAGAGAGAGAGACAGGCTGGAGAGAAAGGAGGTGGCTGATAGGGAATTTCAATTGGCGATGAGGAAACTGGAGTTGGAGTGTGGTGACGCTAAACGTAGCACCATTTCCTCTCCAGTACTTTCCGACCCCCAGGCACCCTTTGATATTAGCCAGCATATGTCCTTGGTTCCCCCCTTTCATAAGTCTGAGGTGGAATCATATTTCTCTGCTTTTGAGCATATAGCGTGGGCTTTGCATTGGCCAAAGGACATGTGGGCGATTTTATTGCGATGCAGACTCACTGGTAGGGCTCAGGAGGCGTGCGGGTCATTATCGAATGAAGACAGCGTGGTATATGAGAAAGTGAAAAGTGCTGTCTTGCGCGTGTACGAAGAGGTACCAGAAGCATACAGGCAGCATTTTCGCAACCGCCGTAAGTCTCCTTCCCAAACCCATGTTGATTTATCCCAGGAGGAGAGACTTAATTTTGATCGGTGTTGTTCTGCGTGTGAGGTAAAAGACTTTGCATCATTGAGTGAATTGGTACTTGTGGAGCAGTTCAAAGCCACCCTGCCAGTCGAAGCTGTGCTCTATTTACATGGGCAGGGGGTGTCAACACTCCGACAGACTGCGATTTCGGCAGATGAGTTTGAATGGTCACGCAAACGTGTTTCTGTACGTCCTAATGTATGTGGTGAAGGTGGCTCATTCACTCCTCGTGAGTCAGCGTTCCAGCCACGCTCACCGCCGTCTAAGAGACCGGTGGTGTGTAATTATTGTAAAAAGACGGGCCATGTGGTAAAAAGATGTCATACGCTGAGGAAGTGACAGGAGAAAAGAGGGTCAGCCCAGAAACCAAAAGGTGTGGGGGTTGATTTTATCATGGGGAACGATATCGCTGGGGAGAGTGTGATCCCTGTAGTGGAGGTTGAAAACGCTCCGTTGACTGACTTGTGTTGTGAGTTGATTAATAATCACCCCAATGATTCCTCCCTACCAAGCTGGTTGGCACGAGTGGCAGCGGCCAGGTATGCTGGTAGTAATGTGAGTCTGATTTGAGTGACTCCATTTTGGATCCTGACCATGTTATTTTTGTGACGCCATTTTGAAAGGAGGTGGGCGCTGTGATGGTGCCAGGGAAATGTGCTGATTTTTGTTTCCCTGTTTGCTGTCCTGTTAAGCGCGATGAGATGATTTTTTGTGCTTTATTTTTTTCCCAGGAAAAGTTTCCAGTTTGTTGTCTCCTGTTGACAGGACGGTATCGGTGGAGCGGCCTGTCAAAGTAGAGGTTGTTGTTGTTTCTGTTCTCCCTGGTATGTGGTACTAATCGGATGTTGGGTAATAAGTAATAATGTTTTGCTAACCCTACAGGTTCGCTCTTATGGGGGGAGGTGTGACGTACATGGGTACGTGGGTTGGTCATTACCATTATTACTGTATTTATGACACCATCTGAACATCAGGTTAGTATATTTAATGTGTTATGTTTTGTATGTGATGTGTGTGTGTCTGTGCATGATGGCTAATGCTGTCTCTTCTTCTCTTCCTGCCAGGTGCCGCCCGTCCCTACACTGAAGAGTGCTGATTGCCTAATGAGTGACAGCTGATGGCAATCACCTCGAGAGGGGCGGGTGGACAAATACCTGACAGCACACACACATCGGGGCGCCTCATTCTGTCAATTGCCAGTGACCAGAGTGGAGTGAGGTTGCCATTGTTAACCACTGTTGTGTGGGATATATATATTGTTGGCCACTTTGGATTCATCCTACACTGTGAGCTATATGGTTAGAGTGGTGATGCATCCTACACTCTAAGTATTAGGGTTAAAGTGGTGTTCATCCTTCACTGTGAGCTGCATGGTTAGAGTGGTGTTTCTTTGTTTATCCAGGTGAGCTTGTACCTTTAAGTATATATGTAGATATTGTTGGCTTCTGCGCCACTTCTTTACTATTGAGTATTCTCTTGTTGGCTTTAGGCCTAGTTCCACTGAGTGTGGACTTGTACCTTTGATACCTTAATGCTGGGTGATATTCCAGTGCCAACCTGGTTGGCTGGTGTCTGTAGACACAGCCCAGACTAGCATTTATTGGATTTACCCTGTGTGTTCTCCAACTACCTTTCTCCCTGTTTGTTAATTGTTTGTGGGTTGTTTTTTCCCTTTGTTGCCTATTTAAATATCAGTGGAGGTTTCAATCCCTACCCTGCATAATAAATATAATTTACTATTTTTGGAACAACGTCTTGTGTTTATTATTACCTACCTGCCCGGGACTGTTTTGAAAGCATTTACTGAGAGAGGCTGTTTTTGCTCACGTGCAGCCGGCTCCAGTTATTATTCTGTGTGGTCCTTAGACCTTTGTACATGACAGGAGGATATAAAAAAGGTATTGTGTGAAGGGTGGGGGGGTATAGAGGGGAGGAAGGTGGAGAGGGGGAGGAATGGGGGAGAGGATGGGGGAGAGCAAAATAAAGAAAAAAGTGATTTTGGTTCTGAGGAGGTTCACTGGAGGTGTCTTTGATCAGGAATGTGGTGCAGCCTGCAACCTGGGGGCATCCAGGGCTTCTCAGGGCCCCAAGACAAAGAGGGAGACCCCCCGCACCCATCCCCTGTATTGGCCTTGCCTTGGGTCCAGAGAGGAGAGCTGGGGGGTCCGGTGCACAGTGTAACAGCCTGGGAAAACACCTCGTCTCCCAGCGGGGCTAAGATGCCTGTCACTGACCCTTTGATCCTTCATTAAGGGGTCCTGGGCCCCAGTCAGTCAGTCAGTCAGTCAGTCAGCCAGCCAGCCAGCCAGCCAGCCAGCCAGCCAGCCAGCCAGCCAGCCAGCCAGCCAGCCAGCCAGCCAGCCAGCCAGCCAGCCAGCCAGCCAGCCAGCCAGCCAGCCAGCCAGCCAGCCAGCCAGCCAGCCAGCCAGCCAGCCAGCCAGCCAGCCAGCGCAGGACAACTACACAGGGACCTTTCTACAACTCACACACAAGCAGGCACACAAAATCTACAGGTAAAGCCATGATAACGCCGAACATTTCTCAATAACAAGAGGGACCATAATGGGACCATAGCAGTCTTTTTGACAAGTGATTCTTGCCTTGATAAAAAAAAATCAACGTGCCCTTCTTTTTTCATAATCTTATATTTCTGCTGATTGACCAACTGCCATCTGCATCATGGCATTTTTGTCAAACATGGCGACTTTCATGGGTTCATGTGGTGTTTAACCCTTTGGTAGTGTGGTAGTGAAAGGGTTAAGACACAGTTTCAGATACAATGGCAGTGGTGAATCTGCAAAAAATATATATTCTCAGCAGTGTTGGGCAAGTTACTTTAAAAAAGTAACTAGTTACAGTTACTAGTTACTTCTTCCAAAAAGTTATTAAATTACTTACTCAGTTACAAATTATAAAAGTAACTAGTTACTTCAGAAAGTAACTATTGCTTTTCTTTCAAGTAGGGCTGTCCCCGACTAAGGATTTGGATAGTCTACTATGATTGGCCAAAATTAGCCGTTAGTCAACTATTAGTAAAAAAAAAAAAAAAAAAAAAATTAAGTATAATATATATATATATTTTTTTTTTCTCATTTGGGCTGTGGGGGGTGCTTAATGTCTGAAGGAGTCGACTGAAGGCTTCTTGTCCTCTGCAAAAGCATGCAATTGGTCCACTGATGGATACATCTTGATATTTGTCTAGTCTAGTGTGTTCATTAGATGGGTGAAATCCTCTTTCAGTGCCTCTGTGCCTGTTTTCGTAGGCAGTTAGCCTCTGGTATGCGTGCCATTAGCGTTAGCCACGCTTCTAGGCCTCTTTTCTTTTGGAAAGAATGATTTGTTTATAACTAATAGGGGTCAGCCCTACTTTCAAGTAAATCTTTTACATAAACAACATACACAAATCTAATCAATTTTAATGTTGCTGTGGAACAAAGTGAGACTAGCCTCCAATCAAATGCCATGTATGTAGATATTATAATTACTATGTTTATATAGTGGATCATACAAATACAAACACAATAGATGTTTTGGAACTTTTGATATGTATTTCCCCTCAACAGGCTACAACTGGGCAACATTAAATTATGCTTGTTAACACTATGGCGACCGGCGCCCCGCGGCGATTTAGGCCTCAGAGGACAGAGGATTGTAAACAAACCGATGTACTTTCTAAGAGCTTTATATATCATTTATAGTATTGCTATCTGTCCATTCTCATTGTCACTTGAGTGCATAAACCGTGCCTTCATAATGGCTTAAATAAAATAAAAATCCATCGGTTGGTTGTTATTTTATAGCGTCGTGAATATAAGGTATATCGCGCTTTTCGTCTAGGCTTTTCTGCAGGAGGCTGCAAAAAAGGCTAAACGTTTGTGCCGTTATATCAAACGCCATTTCTGCTGTATATATACGAATGAAATAAAACAAACTGCGTAGCATCCGGACTATTACAGAGCATCTATGGATGAAATGGGGGTGGCGGAGAATGCCGATCAGTATTATTGATTAGCAATAGAGTGTGCGTTCCGGTAGCCAATGTCAGTAGTCTATCACGTTAGGTTATAAAACAATGTCCAATCCAGCTGTAATTTGGGGTAATATTATCCTACCGTCAGGCCATGTGATTGCCGCAGCATTTCCTCACCAGTCATCGGATTCTGGTAGATTGATATGCACATTGGCTAATCATAAATCCCATTATTCCACGCTGAAAAAAACGTGCGGCAAGCTGATCAAAGATGGAGGGGCTTCGTTTGGAATCAAGGCCCACTGCACCACCTAGCCGCCCATGAACAGATTGTTATGCAAATCTTTATGTTTCAGCTCTTGATAGATACGACCCGACTTCAAAACGAAGTAGGTGACTTCCTGTCTAGTGTACATGTCCATTTGTGTTTCTGTGCATTTTTTGGCAGTAACGGTAACAGCGTTATTAAGATTGGAAGAGTAATCCACTCTGTTACAAAGGGTCAGATTAAACCGAATATATATATTTATTGCTTGATATCCCTTGTATAATATTTGTATATCGTTTGATATCCCTTGTATATTCTTTGTATATATACACGGAATATCCCTTTACCTGGGTACAAACCAGACCATAATATTCGCTCTCCTATTGGACAGCGACCCCTAGGCGCCAACGACCATACCCCCAATGGCAAGTTCAAAGGCAACGCCAAGGCATGTCTCAACATGTCCAGGTTTGCGCAGTAATACGAGACAGAACTGAGGTTGGCACTAGATAATTCACCTTACGTATAAATACGGCGCAGGTGGAAACAGCAGCAGTTCGTTCATTACTAGTAAAGCCTTCACCACGAGTCAACGACCAAGTGAAGTGAGCAACCTTACGTCTAAATAGAGCACTTAGAACATGTGCGAATAGGATAGTAAAGTGTCATAGTTTGGTGAAGTAACGTCAAGTTCAACCTAGTTTAATGTGACGGATAGTGCATAGGAGAATCTACACCGGCGAATGCAGAACCATTTTCTGGTTGGATTATATTGCTTTGGTACCGTGACTGCTGGAGCAGAGAACCGTCTACCCCACTATCGTGTGGGATCTACCCCCAGCGAGGAGCATCCCTCGAGCCCGCCTCTAGGAGGAGGCTGGCTAGCTTTCATCCATGCTGTCGAGCATACTGGATTATAGCTGTTGCTTTGTCTACGGATCAAGGGAGTACTGTACCGACTCCCGTAGCTGGAGCCTCTTTATTCCTCGTTGACCCAGACTTTGCACCCGAACATTCCTCTACCCTGCCGGCTTACACCCGGAGGGAACCCCCCCAGTGTCTCCAGCTGGTACTAGTGTGCCTTATGTAATTGCTATGCTACAGGTGGCGTCAGTTTAGACCCATCTTACTATTCTCATTGACTTACGCTCTTGACCTACTTTACGTGTGTTCTTCGCCTTACAAGCGCGAGTATAATTCTCAATCTGTAACTTAACGTTGCTTGCTCTGATAATAATAAATCCCTCTAAATATAACTTTATGTGTCATTGCCGTATTCTTGTGTGGGTGTTCACCATATATATTCATGTACTGTATGGCCAGTAATTAAAGTACATAACTAAGTAGTGGTTTAATAATACCATACTCTCAATACAGTCAGGGAATTGTACCCCTCAGTTACACACTTGTTACTGAAAAAGTAACGCCGTTACTAACGCCGTTATTTATAACGCCGTTATTCCCATCACTGATTCTCAGTAACGGTATAAAAAAAAGAAGGGCACCTTGATTTTCATTATGAAGACAAAAATGACTTGGAACCACATGTCAAAGAGACTGCTGGTTCATAATGACTTGGAACCACATGTCAAAGAAACTGTTGGTTCATAATGACTTGGAACCACATGTCAAAAAGACTGTTGGTTCATATCACAAAACACCTCTCTCACCCCTCCCCCCTCTCTCTTCCTCTTTCATTCAGTCTTCAACGGAGGCCATGGTCCCTCTCCCTCCCGCTTGCTCTCTCCTGATCTCCCTCTAATGCATTCCAAGACCCTTAACTTGAAAAAGGGAAGACATTTAAAAAAAGAAAAAAACAAGGCTTTCACGTTGTCATGACAACATCTCCACACAGGCATAAGAAGCAGAGGGGGAAATGAATGGGGGGATGTTGGGAGAGGGTGAGTGGGGGGGGGGGGGGGGGCGATGGACGACACATACCTTTAGCCATCTTATTGAGGACCATGTCAATCAGAATGTAGGTTCCACTCCTCCCGGCGCCATCGCTGTGTGAGAGAGAGAGAGAGAGAGAGAGAGAGAGAGAGAGAGAGATAGAGAGAGAAAGAGAGAGAACAGATTGTTATGAACAGATTGTTTAAAAAAAATATATATATATTATCTTTTTCCCCCTCCTCTTTTTCCGACTGTTAGTCGTTATGCCAATTCCCAACTCCCTTCCTGGTTGTTGCGCACCCCCCCTACTGTTGGTCCGAGAGGCCGGAGACTATCACATGCTATCCTCCGACACATGCGCAGCCAGCCGGCAGCCAGCCTGGCAGCTCAGATTCTCACTGGGTGGAAGGTCACACTACCTCCCTCCAGATCCTTCCTTCACTGAGCAGGCGCCCCGACCGAACTGTAGGAGTATTTTTCTGTTTACAACGCCCAGGACCCACCCATCAGCTTTCCCACCCTCTAATACTGCCAATTGTATTAGTACGGACGACCAGCCAAACTGAAAACAATGTGGAGAGCTGGATTCGAACACGCGAACCCAGCGTCTCCAGCATTGGTGGTGAGTGCCTTGCCCACTGCACCACCTAGCGCCCATGAACAGATTGTTATGCAAATCTTTATGTTTCAGCTCTTGATAGATATGACCCGACTTCAAAACGAAGTAGGTGACTTCCTGTCTTGTGTACATGTCCATTTGTGTTTCTGTGCCTTTTAATGTGCCATGTATGGACCACAATGGAAACAAGCCTTGGCTTTATTGTGTTTTATCCATTTTTTACCAGCGTGTTGACACTGTTATTGTCTTTTGTCTATGTTTTGTCTTTTAAATGTTTTGTCCTACAATTGTGTCAAAATAAAGTATTCAATCAATCAAAAAAAAACGTTTAACATTGTGTGTTTTGTGTGTGTGAGAGAGAGAGAGAGAGAGAGAGAGAGAGAGAGAGAGAAAGAGAGAGAGAGAGAGAGAGAGAGAGAGAGAGAGAGAGAGAGTACGCCCACGGTACAAGTCTGTAGAGGTGTGGACTTGAGTCACATGACTTGGACTCGAGTCTGACTCGAGTCACGAATTTGATGACTTTGGACTTGACTTGACCAAAACAAAAAAGACTTGCAACTCGACTTTGACTTTAACACCAATGACTCGTGACTTCACTTGGACTTGAGCCTTTTGACTTGAGAAGACTTGATACATTCCCCAATGCCCAACGATTAAAAAGTATGTTATTAACCCTTTATTCGCCAAGGACGAGTTACCACATCATTCTCCGCCATGCGTAATCTGCCAATGACGCCGTAAGGCGTCTTTGAGATCAATATTTCAAAAATCTGTGATGGCAATCATATTTTACCCACGGAGTCTTGAGATCTCCTGTTGATCTCCTCTCAACTCTCCAACGGTTCAAGAGCGCCATCTGGTGGCCGATCGGCGGATCGCCCAAACAGGAAGTGACGCGCCGGAAGTGGTGCTCGCCCATATTTTGTCCTATCGTTAGCGGGACTCCATCTTGATACACTGGACATCGATCGGTTGCAAATAACTCGATAAACAACATGATTTGGACGTATATATTATTATACAACCTGGAAATGGATCGCATATATCAACATCCCATAATCGCGAACTTTCTGCTCCACGCTGACCACCCAACGGTCAGAGGAAGCTGCGGTAAGTTTTAGCGTGTTTGAATATTATGATCCATATAAACTGCTGTGATCTATGTATCGCCCATACTACATAAATGATTTAACGTCGGCCACGGACTTATAAACCCCCGCCCCCCCCCCCCCCCCCCCCCTCCAGCAGATGATGAGGCATGACGCTTAGGACCTTGCACAATTGAAAGTTTTAATATGACGTCAATCGGTATCAAACTACATTTGATGATGTAATATATGTATTTAGGGCTATAAATCACGTTCTGCAGAATGCTGCAGAAAACGATAAAAACATATTTATACTTTAGACCGTATTTTAGTATGAATATGTGAATGAAAAAGTAGAACGTTGCTACATCCTAAACGATAGATACTTGACGTTGAATGGGCCATAGTAATGTCAATTTAGCAATACAATTTAAAAAGTTATAGCCCTGCAAAGAAGGGGAACATATCCATAGACTTACAGTGGTGGCAGAAAGGGGTATAAGATCAGAATAATCCCTGGCAGATAAAGGGGTGCCGTGAATTAATTCATTTCCAACGAATATACACTTCATTCACGCAGCCGGCTCCTGTGTCACCTGCGGAGATTGTGGGCATGTTTTATTCTTTCTTCGTTTACTTGAGACTGTCATGGCGGCGCCCAGCGTTACACATGATATTGGATATCCTCATTATTTCTCTTTTGTTGAGCACAAAGAAAATAACGTTTTAGTTAAATGTAAATTGTGTCTTGGCTCTTGTGTCTTACGTTACGAACGTTAATAACGACGGATTCAGTGGAAAATTATACCAAAGATTACTTCGTTTGCTTATAAAAACTACGTGGTGGTGGTCAACAAAAAACGAATTGCAGTATGCAAAACGTGCGGCTTGAAAATCACAGATGGAGAAGCAACAACTTCCAACTACTTCGTTCGACATTTGAAGCTGCACAAATCGGTAAGTAACTTGGCTTGCTATTGATTGATTGATTGAAAACGTTATTAACAGATTCCAGAATGGGTACAGTACAGTACAGCTCAATACACACAATTGTTAAGGGGATGCAGACCAGAGAAAGACTTTTGTCTTTACATCAGGGTCCCCCATTTTCAATTCATCATAACATATATGACATACACGACATACAGATAGACAGTACTGCTACATCTATACATTAATGACATACCAGATTTGCAAATACAGTACTGTTTGTGATACAAAAAGAGTCTAAAAAAGAGAGTATATACATCTGACGTAGAAACTGTACATTGGAGGAGGTTGGGTAGGTGGGGTGGGGGGGGGACTGTACATTGGAGGTGGTTGGGTGGGTGGGGGGGGGTTAGGTAGGCGGGTGTGGGAAACTGTACAACTGTACAAGCAAAACTGTACATTGGAATATCGACGAAACCATACTTGGTTCTAAGAAGAGGGTCTTGTGTATTCTTGGGTTAGGTCATTTACTGTACATTGGAGGGGGTTGGGTTAGGACATTTAACGGGGCCAGTTTTGAATTGCAGTCTCCCGTAGGTGTTTTTTGAGAGTGGTTTTGAAAGTGGGTAGTGATTCACATTCCTTTACAGCTGTGGGTAGGGCATTCCACATTGATGTGGCATAATTGCTAAACGTGTTTAGTCCCTTGTTTGAGCCGAATCTGGGTTTAACATGATTTGTGGAGCTCCCTCTGGTGTTGTGGTTGTGGTATTCACTGACCTTTGGGAAGTATTTTGATATGTATGTAGCAGTCTGAAAAATATTGTATATTATTCAGGACTGCTGACTGGTGTTTTATATCCCTTTTGTACACAAAGACATTCTAACTAGTTTCATTGATACTCACACAAACAATGACACAAGCGTCCCCTTCATAAGAGCACTGGAATATGGATTATAAATGACAGTACTGGATCATATTCTACAATGCGTCTCCCCTTGTGACTGGCAGGCGGGACCAGCAGGGGGCGGTAGCAGGCAGAGAGTGGCGGAGAGAGTTGGGAGGTGATATATGGAGGAGGCAAGCGGAAGCCGTCCTCTTCGGCAGTGAACTTGGACAACGAGTAGTCGCAGCTAACGGGGGCTCTGGAGAGCCCTGTTGCTGACGTTATGCCAGAGGGCCCCATGAGATAGCAACGGGTGATAACAAGTACTGGCTAGTGGACACGATATCCTAGCAGTACCAGCGATAGTATATGAACAATTAGTGCAGAGCCAGGCACTAGCAATCGGGCTATGATAGTTACTGTGTGCGGTATAAGTAACGTGCGGTTAACCAAGTATCCAAGTCTTTAACCACCGAGTTATAGTAGTTACAGTGTGCGGTATAGAGTGCGCGCACCAGGACGAGCGTGGGCCAACAACCATTCTGCTCCGGCTGACTTCGACCAGACCTGCACCCGGCTGCCTGCATTCAGCCTGCTCCGGCGGACTTCACTCAGACCTGCACCAGGCTGCCTGCGGCTTACGGGAGTTCCTCCCATCCAGCAGGGGTTGTCATCGCTCAGCACACGCTCTCAGCCGGCGCTGCCTCTCTGCCCAGCTCCGCCTGCTAACATCCTCGCCGAGAGCGTTCGACGCCATCTTGCCTCCCGGACAACAGTGGAGTGGCGAGGCGGCCATTTCGGATGAGTACAAATGAGCATTGATGCTCCCGATTCCTTATACAATACACAGTGTGGTGCAGCCTGCGGGCGAAAGTAACGTTGCTACTACCATTCCATAGGGGTACCCCGAACAATATATGCCGGCATTAAGATAGGACTTTACTGGTATTTTGTGGGCTCACTCTTTTGTTTCATTCCTTTTCTTTGAGCGTGATAAGGTGTGTGTTTCATCATATTTTCCGTTCAGTGAATCCTTCTATTTTCCTCCCCTATGTTCCCCCTTCCTTCCCCATATTACCGACCTGGAGCAGTATATGTAATCCCTTAGAGAAGGTAGATACTGTGTTCAGCCCAGACGTGGGCAGCACTTAGTCTGGGTACCGTGAGAGCACTTGGTGCCTGGGTGTAATTATATAATTGATTTATGCCAGTGTAATCATTGTGTGTTGATACCCATGGTGCAATAATCACCAGACGTAGCATTGTTGTAACTAGGCCACGTTACAATAACACTCATCCAGAACGGGAGCACTGTGTGTGTCTTTTATTGAGCCTAACCCTAACCCTAACCCTTTGATGCGGGTAATATATCCATTATTAACCCCTTCCTATTCAACCTTCCATTTCCCACTGTAAGGTTTCTGGTGTTACTGAGGGAGGGTACTGCTTGCGGGGGAACCAAGTTATTTCTTTACCATCCAGTCATTAGGTGTGGGGGGGCTAAGGAGACAATTGTGGAGGGTGAGGGTGTGTTGGGGAGTACTGCTGACTGCCCAAGAGAGAGGGAGGAAGACCAGAGTACCGGACCAGGTTTGTAAATCCTGGGCCTCATACACTCCCACTGCCAGCCTCCAGTTGACGCTCCGGACCCCAAAGACGGAGGTGCAGCTGGCCAGAGTGCTACTGTGTCTCGCTACCTAGTGACCGTGCACCACAGTTCCCACGAAGCAGGGATAATCCACCCTGCTACATTTGGCGTCACGAACAGGATCAACATCCTACTCCACTCCCTCGTAAGTGACGACCAAGAGACCTAAGATGTCGGACAGCGACACCCCGAAGCCGGAGGTCAAAGCCGGGCCGTCCCGGGCGGAGCGACGAGATGACCCGCCGGCCCCTCTCAAAAAGCCGAGACGGTGCAGACTTTGGCCGCAGAAGTGGAGTTCCTAAAGGGTCAACTCCAAGACCAGGCGGGCGTCCTGGACCACCAGGCCGAACAACTGGAAAGGGCCAGGCGCCAGGAGTCGCTTGCAGCGGCGCAGGCCATGATCCTACAGCTCCCTCCAGCGCCCCTCCCGTGGTGTACGTCCAACGAGAGCGGAAGTGCAGCGAATTCGGGGGTGAAAAGGAGAGAGGGGAACTGCCTGTGGAAGACTGGATCCAGGCCATGAGGACCCATCTCCGTGCCAGTCGAGTGCCCGCGGAGGAACAAGCGGAGGTCGTACAGCTTCACCTCAAAGGCAAAGCGAAGCAGATGGTACGCTTCCAGACGGAGGGAACTATCCCAGACACGGAAGGCTTGTTCGCGCTCCTCGAGGAAACCTATGGGGACAAGGTCCCGGTCAGCGTTCGACTGGGGGAGTTCTTCGACCGAAGACAGGCCGCCGGCGAGACCGTACGCCAATTCGCCTATGACCTGCAGGAGAGGATCTGTTGCCTACGACGTCGGGCGCCTACGCAGGTTGCCGACGACGCTGCCCTGCTTCACAGGGCAGCTGGATTAACCATATCTGAACCAGCTATTTTGGACAAATGTATAATTACTTTAATTACTCAGATATTCAAACACAATTATGCAATTATTGTGAAATTATTGAAAATAATAATTATTTAATGCTTTCTGTGGAATTCGTATTTCTTATTTGTTACATATCTGTTTTATTGATTAATTATACATTTGAAAGAATGGAGGTTATAGTCAACATGATTGGTACAATGGGACAGACATTTGTTTGATATAGCTATAACTTGCATTCCTTCAAATGTATCATTAATCAATGAAACAGATATTGAAATACACTATGTAGCCTAGTACACCAACACTGCAAATGACAGTGGATAAATAAGCTAATCGTGTGAAAATAGACTGCATTAATATTCCATAACAAGTTTTGTGTGCGCCAGTATGGCCTATGTGTCTAATGAATGAACAGTAGGCTTATATTATTCTAGTTACTTGTTTCATTAGGATTTAGTAGATACTATATATATGCTCTGCCCTACGTACAGTATAAGTACAGACTGTATACGGCAGGCGCACCACGAGCTGTACTATATATGATGACAATACATTAATCTAATCTAATTTTGATGGGTCGCAAGGCACTTCCGCGTCCATTTTCACACGGCTGCATCATTAGTTGCCTTATAAGGAGCTCTGGAGGCGTTGTTTTGTATGCAAATTACCTGAACGGGGATGCGCGTTCGCGTTTCAGACTGGTGCCATTCCCCAACGCAGATATCACACCTGTGACCGTTTGAGACACTTAAGACATATTCCCCGCACGTTGGGGACTCAGAGTGAACTTGTCATTGATTCTGTCTCAGTCGGTTACAAGATAAGTCTTCCAAGAGAACTCTTTGGAAAATATTCGGGAATGAGACCCATTGTGCCCCCCCGAGAACATTTTATGCCCCCCCATTAATTTGTTTCTGCAGCCTGGTCTGCATGTATCGTGTAAGCCTTAATGTTCCTCGCCAGCACGGGAAGTTAAGTATGGAAAGCCTGTTGTGTAGTTTGTCGTGTATTTCATATGTAAAACATTATTCAAGGCTAAGCCTGTTCACAGTGTATTTCACACTATTTGTTTGCCTCCATGTTTAGTTAACCGTTTTTTCTCCACCTTTATTTTCTCGTATGTTGTACAGTCCGATTATTGTTTTGTGTTTTTTGGAGACGAAGCTTTCTCCCCCTTTTTTTTAATCACGTTTTGTATATATGGCTTTTTATGGTCGGTGGCTCAAATAAACACTGCTACTTTTGGGCTAAATCTACACCTGCATCCTCGTCTCCTCTGTTCTGCACTGCATCTGGGTCCCAACACGTTAAATCCATTCGTAACACGTTGAATCTAGAGGTTGTATGTATGGTTGTAACTAACTGTAACTGTCCTCTACTGCTCCCATGACTGCATATATATCTGTGTCCACTGGAGGGCGCTATATGTGGAGCTTCTACTGTCTACGCCAGGTTGGGAGTATATAAGCCTTGGTTCCCTCCTTCTCTTTCTTCTCCCCACATCTGCCTCTCCCGGAGAGGAGATCACATGAGCTGCTGTGTTATGAATCAATATGAATGAATAAACCGCTGCCAGCAGAGCAAGGCCAAAGATAGAAACCATGCCTCTTGTACATATTATTGTCGCCCCATAGCCAATTCTGTTAACAGGTTATCGGCACAGATCTCGCAGGGGCGAAATAAAAAGGGTAGCTAGCTTAGCTGAAGTGTAGGCCAGAGTAGCACCGGGAGTACCGCATGGCTAGATACTAGGCCAACGGAGCTTAAGCTACACCTACCACCTACCACCAAGAAGGAGGATGGCGACCAAGGGAAGGAGCAAATGGCCCTCATTTAATGGAAAAGCGTAGGGATATGAGCTCTCGGAAGAGCGTATGTTATGTTGCATGCACAGCGTGGGACTCAAGGCGGTGATTTTGGCGGCCCCCGCAGGGCCACTGACGGCGGAGGATCAAGCCCAAGACGACAAGCTTAATGCGGACGCATACTGTGAGTTGGCGCCGCTGCTCGACGATACGAGCTTGGGGCTAATATTCCGCGACACGAAGGACAAAGGCCGAGAAAGCCTGGGAGTGTTGAGGGAGCATTACATCGGACGGGGAAGGCCCCGAGTAGTGTCCCTCTACGTAACGTTAACGGCTCTGAAGAAGGGGCACACAGAGACGATGACAGAATACATCATCCGAGCTGAGCAGGTGATGAGAGGACTACCGGAGTTGTACAGGCCGTTCACGCTACTGGTTACCTACGGTTCAACGGACATGACATTGGGGCAGTTCAAAGCCAAGCTGCGGAACTTTGAGGCCTCAGAGGATATCCACCCAGACGCCGCGGAAGTGGGGGGGATAGCACTGAAAGCCCGAGCGACACCGAGGGAAAAGGCCAGGCCCACGACGGATCTGACGTGTTGGCGATGCGGAGAGAATGGGCATCGGAGGGATAACTGCAACAAGACAGTCTGGTGCAACTTCTGCAGATCATCGGGGCACACAGACAAAGAGTGCAGAAAGAAACGAGACCAGAGCGCCCGATACGCACATGGGCAAGATGTCGGCCATAGACGAGGCGGCGCCCATGGACAAGATGGCGGCGACGGACGAGGTCGAGGCTACGGACAAGATGGCGGCGATGGACGAGATCGTGGCCGTGGCCAAGATGGCGACTGTGGACGAGATGGCGACTACAGACAAGATGGCGGCGACGGAGATCGTGAGACGAGTCGAGATGACGCCCGGAGAGCGGCAGGACAAGAGGACTTCGTTTTCTGGGCGCGGACTATGGGCATCACCCGGCCAACGCAGCACCGGCAGTTCCAGAGGAGGGGACTGATCGTGGACACAGGTGCGTCGTCCCACATCATTAACGACAGGAACAGTTTCAAGAACTTCGATAAATCCTTCGAGCCGGAGGGACACAGCATGGAGCTGGCAGACAGGAAGCGCACCTACGGGTTGGCGCAAGGGAGAGGAGACGCACAGGTACGCCTTATAGACAGTAAGGGACGCCGGTGTACAGTGACGTTAAAGGATGCTCTATATAGAGCTGCCGCGATAACCGCATTACCGCGGTATCGCTGTTGCATCACGCTCACCGCAGAGTCAGGCTGAATACCGCGTCACCGCTGTTTTTTATCATAATAATAAAGTTGGCTTGCGGCTTGCGGCTCTGCAGATATACCCTACTCGGTTCCAAGCGACCCTATTGGGTAGAAGTGGTACCAGAAAAGTCATGTGAAACATTGCAGACCACTGACTGGTCAGAAGAGAGACGCGTCACACTTTGTAGCCTCAGTCTGAACAAAAACAGAACGCCGGCGCCGCCATCTTTATGCCTCGCTAAGGATGCATTTCGTTCAGGATTTGTTTGCGACAGAACCAAGCAATAAACAAAAAAGAATGGATTCACTGTGTATTCTGCCTTATTTATTGATGAAACAAAACCGACATCAACCCAATTTACCACCGAGCGGAGAGTTTAGTGTCACAACAAGATCGCTGATGTGTTAAGTTTGTTGTTGTTAATACTACCGTCAGCCGATATACACGAGAGGTAACGTTAAACCCGGGTTTGCTTGGTAGAATACACAATGAGAGGTAACGTTAGCTTTGGCAGAATAGACGCAACGAGAGTCTGGTTAATGTTGTTATTGATTGATTGATTGAAACTGTGTTAAACTCTGGCTTGCTGCAAGCCCTCGGACATCTATGCCCACGGAGCTTTCAGTGTACACAAGCGAGCGGCCCCGCCTGCATCCCCACACGGAGACAAACGGAGTAGTACCTGGCTGCAGTGGAAAAGGAACGAAGTACCAGGTGCCTAAAGCGGGTCGAGTCGAGTAGGTACTATGCAGTGGAAAAGCGCAATTAGACTAGAGGCAGGCTATAAGAGTAGACTACTAAAAAAAAAAAAAAATGCATTCAAACTTTTTTTTTTTTTGTGCGCACTGTGCGGTAATAACCGCGGCGGTAGGAAATATTTCGCAAATTCGTGCGGTAAGGAAAATATCAATACCGCGGCAGCTCTAGCTCTATATATACCCTCGTTCCCACAAGAACTATTCTCAGTAAAATCTGCTACTGCTAACGGCGCCGAAGTGTTCTTCAGTGAAGGTAAAGATGTTATTTTTTTTTTTTGATCCACTTTTTCTCCCATTTTCTATATTTTCTCCCATCCCAATTTCGTATCATCCAATTCAACCCTCCCCTGTCACGAACGCTGTTTCTTGCCTCCCACAAGCCGGCTGCAATGTGGACTAAGTCATACATAGCACAAGTCCCCTCCGGTACTTGAGGTAACAGCAGTCGCATCTTTTCACCTGCACAGCTCGATCTCTCAGTGGCGAGGAGTAACGCGTGGGAGGCTCACGCTGCCCCCGACACTTCCTGATTCTACTGCGCAGGCGCACCACCCGACCTGTAGGAGTCGCTGTCCACAACGCCCGATCCCCACCAATCAGTTTCCCACCCCCTAATACGGCCAATGTGTATTAGTATGAACGACCAGCTAAACTGAAAGCAATGTGGAGCGCTGGGCTCGAACAGGCAAGCCCAGCGTCTCCGTCATTCGTGGCGAGCGCCTTGCCCACTACGCCACGTAGCCGCACAAGGTAAAGATGTTCTTATAGAATGAGATGGTACGCGGTTTAACATCGACGTATATGGGAGAATGTATTACCTACAAATGGAGTGCAATAATAATGACAAATGTAATGTGACTGTCAGTCATGACATCCAGACGTGGCATGAAATTATGGGTCATTGTAATCACGAGGATTTACTAAAGCTGCAAGCAGTGACAGACAGTATGCACATTAAAGGTGAAAAGCATAGACCTGACAAAGAATGTGAAGTTTGCATAAGGGGGAAGTTTACTCAAACAAGGAACAGGGACCCCACGGAGAAGGTAAAGAGACCACTGGAGCTAGTTAACACCGACCTAGCCGGTCCAGTAAGGAACGAGTCCATAGGTGGCTTTAACTATGTACTTTACAGATGTGGGTACAGGCGTAGTGTTCGTCTATTTCCTTAAAGCAAAGAGTGATGCACTCCAAGCCACGGAAAAGTTCCTTGCCGATGTAGCCCCCTATGGGGACGTAAAATGTTTGAGGTCAGACAACGGGACCGAGTTTACAAACAGAGAGTTCCAATCACTGCTGAGAAAGAACAGGATCAGACACGAGACGTCATGTCCCTACTCCCCACATCAGAACGGGGTAGCAGAGAGGGAATGGCGCACCCTTTTTGAAATGGCCAGGTGTAAGCTAGATGATAGTAACATACCGAAGAGCCTGTGGCATTATGCAGTACAAGAAGCCGCTTACACCAGAAACAGGTGTTTTAATAAACACACGGGCACCACCCCATATACAGCAATGACTGGGAAAAGATGTAATCTAGCCAGAATGCACAAATTCGGATCAGTGTGCTATGCTTACCAGCAGGACAGAGGCAAGCTTGAGTCCAGATGTGAAAAAGGGCTCTTTGTAGGACACGACAGAGGGAGCCCAGCACTCCTAGTCTACTATCCCGGTAAAGGGAAGGTGCAAAAGCACAGACTAGTGAAATTTGTCACCAAGACAACGTGTGCGAAATCGAGACACAGACAGAGGAGCCATGGCTGGACTCCGGGGTAAGGTATGGAGGGACAGAGACACCACAGCCTAGTGTACTGAGCACAGGCGTGCAAGCAGACAGCCAGCCACCCCCAGAGGGCGATGACGAGGAGCACCCGAGGGTGACGTCAAGTGCCCCAAGCAGTGGGAGGTATCCCTCAAGGGAAGACAAACCCACAAAATATCTGATAGATTATGCCCGGAGAGGAAGTGACGAGGATGACAGTACACTCACCAATATTGATTATTGCTACAGAGTGGTGTGTGGCGTGCCTCAGTCTTTTAAGGAAGCCATAGTGTCCCCAGAGTCGAGTAAGTGGGAGAGAGCGATGGACGAGGAGATGAGGTCCTTAGAGGACAACCACACCTTTACCCTCACAAAATTGGGCAGACAGACAGTGGGAGGAAAATGGGTGTACTCAATCAAGGAAGGGATCGAAGGCCACGAAAAGTACAAAGCGAGATTTGTAGCTAAGGGTTTCAGTCAGAGGGAGGGGATAGACTATGGTGAAACATTTTCCCCCACCGCCAACCTGACCAGTGTAAGGGTAGTGGTTCAGAAAGCAGCTGAGGACAATCTGATTTGACATCAGATGGATGTGAAGACAGCCTATCTGCACGCACCCATAGATAGGGAGATATATATGGAACAACCTGAAGGTTACGAAAAGAAAGGGGGAAAACTAGTGTGCAAGCTAGAAAAATCCATTTACGGCCTGAAACAGCCTGGGCGAAATTGGAACGAGATGCTTCACACATGCCTCATCGAGGATCACTTCCTACAGAATCTAGTAGACCCCTGTGTTTACTCAAGGGAGTCAAAATAGTCAGGAAAAGTGATAATCGTCATTTGGGTGGATGATTTGATCATCGCAGCAGACAACACTAGGAACCTAGATCAGGTGAAAGGTATGCTCTCCACCAGATTCAAAATTAAAGACCTTGGCAAGTTAAAGCATTTCCTAGGCATGGACTTTGAGCAGTCGGCCAATTGTGTAACAGTATCCCAGAAGAGATATGTGGAAAATATCCTGAAACGTTTTGACATGCAGGAATGTAGAACAAGGGAAACACCATGTGATCAGAAACTTGATTACCAGGAGGATGCTCAGAAACTGATAGATGTAAAAATGTACAGGGAAGCCGTGGGTAGCCTCATCTACTTAACAACATGTACCCGCCCTGACTTATGTTTTGTAGTGAGTAAATTGTCACAGCATTTTGCTGATCCCACAGAGGAACACTGGATTACGGTAAAACATGTTTTTCGTTATCTCAAAGGTACAGTAGATAAACTACTTTGTTTCAGAAAGAGCAGCGAAGGCTTAGGGCTTAAAGCCTACAGTGATGCAGACTGGGCTGCTGACATCACAGATAGAAGGAGTACTACAGGATACTGTGTTAGTTTAAACACAAACAGCTCACTGGTTTCATGGAAAACAAAGAAGCAGCCCACAGTGGCACTGTCAACTTGTGACTTGTGGCCATGACGATACAGGAGTGTATTTATCTAGAACAACTGCTCGGAGGGATGGATAACTATGTATATAAGAAGACTGTTGTTTATGAGGACAACCAGGGTACTATTGCCATTGCGAGAAACCCTGTGTGCCGACAGAGGTGTAAGCATATGGATATAAAGTACCATTTCATCAGATCTGTCATCAGAGAAGAAAGGATGACACTGGTTTATTGTCCAACAGATGACATGGTAGCAGACGCTATGACGAAGCCTGCTTCAAAATTGAAACTGAGGAGATTTGCAGAGGTCATGTTTGGTGTGTAAATATTGACTGCCATACTCTTTTTGATGTTCTAAGACTGTGTTATTTTCTTTGTAAATAGTTTTGAAGAGTTCATACAGTGTGCTAAGCAACCATAAGTGGGAGTGTTGAATCTAGAGGTTGTATGCATGGTTGTAACTAACTGTAACTGTTCTCTACTGCAGGGGTTCTCAACCTGTCTGCTGCTAAGGCACCCCTGTGTTCAATAAAATATTCCAGGGCACCCCTACATACGATAAAGACTTTCCCGGTCCTGTCTTTTTTGCTACAATGATGATACAATTACTCTTTATTTGCCGTGCTGTCGTTGAGATGTTTTGTTGTTTGTTTGTCTTTGTAGCTTGTTGGTGAATCTGCAAATATGAATTGCCCCATACGGGATCAATAAAGTTGTCTGAATCTGAATCTGATGACAAACGTTTTTTTTTTAAATACAGAAAAGGATCACTAAAGTGCTATCTGTTGCAGCTGCACTGTTCTCCATAAAAATAGCATATTTGGATAAGTTTGACAATTTCTCAAAAACAGAAAATCATGTATTTTTTTTAAATACAGAAAAGGATCACCAAGTTACCATTTCTCAAAAAATATAAATAAATACAGAAAATAAGCACTTGTTCACTCAGTGGACATTTCTAGCTCAATGCGAGGTCCGCTGCTGCTGGCTAATAATACGGTCAATACGCGGGGAGATCTTTGACAAGGCAACACACGCATGTCATCATCAAGGCTCAACTTGGCCCTATATTTTGTTTTCAGAGCTGTCATGGATGAAAAGCCAGCTTCACACAGATATGTGGGGCTGAATGGTATCAACACCTTAACTGCAGCATCATGAGATACTTGGTACTCAGCACCACACTCTGAAACTAGCTCTCCAGGTGGTATCAGATGAGATTTCAATGAGTTCTTCCAAGAGTTTGGATGGAGATGTGTCAGGAAGCTTTGTCTCAATGTTGTCTGTAAATTTTTTTTTTATCCAGAGTAACTTGGTGATCCTTTTCTGTGTTTTATTAAATAATGATTTTCAGATTTTTAGAAATGGTCAAACTTATCCAAATATGGTATTTTCATGGAAAACAGTGCAGCTGCAACAGATAGCACTTTAGGGATAATTTTCTGTAATCCAAAAAGAATTTGGATTCACTATAAAGTGCCTGTTCACTATAAAGTGCCACGTTTTGATATATTGAGCTTTAAACTTTAAGTAAATCTTTTGGAACACGCAACCTAAAACACCTTCCTCTCCCAAACCGTTCCTGCAATTGTTTTATGTTGCATGATGATCATGTTTCAAGTTTCTTTATTAGTTGACATGCAAAGATACAGAATACCTTCACATGGAATGCTTTTTTCTGTTATGCTCCTATGAGGATCATAGGACGCTTGGATCATACACATACAGTGTACTGAGCACAGGCGTGCAAGCAGACAGCCAGCCACCCCCAGAGGGCGATGACGAGGAGCACCCGAGGGTGACGTCAAGTGCCCCAAGCAGTGGGAGGTATCCCTCAAGGGAAGACAAACCCACAAAATATCTGATAGATTATGCCCGGAGAGGAAGTGACGAGGATGACAGTACACTCACCAATATTGATTATTGCTACAGAGTGGTGTGTGGCGTGCCTCAGTCTTTTAAGGAAGCCATAGTGTCCCCAGAGTCGAGTAAGTGGGAGAGAGCGATGGACGAGGAGATGAGGTCCTTAGAGGACAACCACACCTTTACCCTCACAAAATTGGGCAGACAGACAGTGGGAGGAAAATGGGTGTACTCAATCAAGGAAGGGATCGAAGGCCACGAAAAGTACAAAGCGAGATTTGTAGCTAAGGGTTTCAGTCAGAGGGAGGGGATAGACTATGGTGAAACATTTTCCCCCACCGCCAACCTGACCAGTGTAAGGGTAGTGGTTCAGAAAGCAGCTGAGGACAATCTGATTTGACATCAGATGGATGTGAAGACAGCCTATCTGCACGCACCCATAGATAGGGAGATATATATGGAACAACCTGAAGGTTACGAAAAGAAAGGGGGAAAACTAGTGTGCAAGCTAGAAAAATCCATTTACGGCCTGAAACAGCCTGGGCGAAATTGGAACGAGATGCTTCACACATGCCTCATCGAGGATCACTTCCTACAGAATCTAGTAGACCCCTGTGTTTACTCAAGGGAGTCAAAATAGTCAGGAAAAGTGATAATCGTCATTTGGGTGGATGATTTGATCATCGCAGCAGACAACACTAGGAACCTAGATCAGGTGAAAGGTATGCTCTCCACCAGATTCAAAATTAAAGACCTTGGCAAGTTAAAGCATTTCCTAGGCATGGACTTTGAGCAGTCGGCCAATTGTGTAACAGTATCCCAGAAGAGATATGTGGAAAATATCCTGAAACGTTTTGACATGCAGGAATGTAGAACAAGGGAAACACCATGTGATCAGAAACTTGATTACCAGGAGGATGCTCAGAAACTGATAGATGTAAAAATGTACAGGGAAGCCGTGGGTAGCCTCATCTACTTAACAACATGTACCCGCCCTGACTTATGTTTTGTAGTGAGTAAATTGTCACAGCATTTTGCTGATCCCACAGAGGAACACTGGATTACGGTAAAACATGTTTTTCGTTATCTCAAAGGTACAGTAGATAAACTACTTTGTTTCAGAAAGAGCAGCGAAGGCTTAGGGCTTAAAGCCTACAGTGATGCAGACTGGGCTGCTGACATCACAGATAGAAGGAGTACTACAGGATACTGTGTTAGTTTAAACACAAACAGCTCACTGGTTTCATGGAAAACAAAGAAGCAGCCCACAGTGGCACTGTCAACTTGTGACTTGTGGCCATGACGATACAGGAGTGTATTTATCTAGAACAACTGCTCGGAGGGATGGATAACTATGTATATAAGAAGACTGTTGTTTATGAGGACAACCAGGGTACTATTGCCATTGCGAGAAACCCTGTGTGCCGACAGAGGTGTAAGCATATGGATATAAAGTACCATTTCATCAGATCTGTCATCAGAGAAGAAAGGATGACACTGGTTTATTGTCCAACAGATGACATGGTAGCAGACGCTATGACGAAGCCTGCTTCAAAATTGAAACTGAGGAGATTTGCAGAGGTCATGTTTGGTGTGTAAATATTGACTGCCATACTCTTTTTGATGTTCTAAGACTGTGTTATTTTCTTTGTAAATAGTTTTGAAGAGTTCATACAGTGTGCTAAGCAACCATAAGTGGGAGTGTTGAATCTAGAGGTTGTATGCATGGTTGTAACTAACTGTAACTGTTCTCTACTGCAGGGGTTCTCAACCTGTCTGCTGCTAAGGCACCCCTGTGTTCAATAAAATATTCCAGGGCACCCCTACATACGATAAAGACTTTCCCGGTCCTGTCTTTTTTGCTACAATGATGATACAATTACTCTTTATTTGCCGTGCTGTCGTTGAGATGTTTTGTTGTTTGTTTGTCTTTGTAGCTTGTTGGTGAATCTGCAAATATGAATTGCCCCATACGGGATCAATAAAGTTGTCTGAATCTGAATCTGATGACAAACGTTTTTTTTTTAAATACAGAAAAGGATCACTAAAGTGCTATCTGTTGCAGCTGCACTGTTCTCCATAAAAATAGCATATTTGGATAAGTTTGACAATTTCTCAAAAACAGAAAATCATGTATTTTTTTTAAATACAGAAAAGGATCACCAAGTTACCATTTCTCAAAAAATATAAATAAATACAGAAAATAAGCACTTGTTCACTCAGTGGACATTTCTAGCTCAATGCGAGGTCCGCTGCTGCTGGCTAATAATACGGTCAATACGCGGGGAGATCTTTGACAAGGCAACACACGCATGTCATCATCAAGGCTCAACTTGGCCCTATATTTTGTTTTCAGAGCTGTCATGGATGAAAAGCCAGCTTCACACAGATATGTGGGGCTGAATGGTATCAACACCTTAACTGCAGCATCATGAGATACTTGGTACTCAGCACCACACTCTGAAACTAGCTCTCCAGGTGGTATCAGATGAGATTTCAATGAGTTCTTCCAAGAGTTTGGATGGAGATGTGTCAGGAAGCTTTGTCTCAATGTTGTCTGTAAATTTTTTTTTTATCCAGAGTAACTTGGTGATCCTTTTCTGTGTTTTATTAAATAATGATTTTCAGATTTTTAGAAATGGTCAAACTTATCCAAATATGGTATTTTCATGGAAAACAGTGCAGCTGCAACAGATAGCACTTTAGGGATAATTTTCTGTAATCCAAAAAGAATTTGGATTCACTATAAAGTGCCTGTTCACTATAAAGTGCCACGTTTTGATATATTGAGCTTTAAACTTTAAGTAAATCTTTTGGAACACGCAACCTAAAACACCTTCCTCTCCCAAACCGTTCCTGCAATTGTTTTATGTTGCATGATGATCATGTTTCAAGTTTCTTTATTAGTTGACATGCAAAGATACAGAATACCTTCACATGGAATGCTTTTTTCTGTTATGCTCCTATGAGGATCATAGGACGCTTGGATCATACACATACAGCTCATTACAGTAATATTCCACAATTATTACATTTTAGATAGTAATAATGGTACAGAGCCTTGAGACAAACATATGCATATTCACCACCGCAAACAGACTGGCAGCCGTCATAGGCAGCGCCATTTACGGAAGGAGGGGGGAGTGGGTTGGGGTTGTTACAGGGCTGTAGGGGGGGGGGAGTGGGAGGGGGGGGAAGGTGGGGGGGAGTGCACAAGCCAAGTCCTGGGTGGGGGAGGTCTCCCTCACACGAGGCAGCCGACAGTGCAGCGCCAATTCAGAGGAAGGGGGGGGGGGGGGGACTAGGGATTGGGGTTGTGGGACGCCGCTCGCCACTCTTATCTCCCAGAGAGCCTTCGACTCCAGAGCTCTCGGTTCGACCTTGGTCCAAGAATTTGTTTTGGCTGACTGACTGGCACAATTTATCCCAGCCACGTCCCTTTAAATTTGATTTGAATAGAGTGGAATATAACTCTATTGATTTGAGTGGAGTGAGTTTTAACAACTCCGTCCAAATGACTGAATGCATTATTAGTCCAAGTGTCCAAGTGTCTTATCAGTTCATTTTGGTAGATCCTGTGCGCGGTAAACAGATCCAAAATCTTCTTATTGCAGTCCAAAAGCTTCGATAATCCAAATAATACTGGATACATAATACTGAATCATGGATACATTTATTATGTATTGTATTTTTTATGTTTAAATATCAACATAATCTGTCTGTCCACCCTCAGTACATTTACTATCAATATAATATAGTAGTCTGACTTCATCATCTTTTCAAACGCACACACATAGAGGGAGAATGCCCCCCCCCCCCTTCCTTCCCAGTCATCCTTCCAAGTCCCCACCCTGCTGTTCTCTGTCGCTCTGAACAGGGCTTTAGCTTGTTGTTAGCTTATGGTAACGGGACATTAATTCCGGTCTTAAACACAACGTGGTCATAAAGGAATGGCAAGGATTGCAAAGCATGTTATATGCATTTGACCCGTTGCGGAATAAAACAGCAGGGATTTGTTTTGGGTCGCAAAAACACTACCCTTGCTGTGTTTCAATGTCCGCGTTCCAGATCCAGACGCTACTACAGGCTTGTTCGAGATGGATTTCGGTTTGCCTCGACTAGTAGACGAGAGTAGCCGAGTGAAGCCGGGGGAGGAGTTAAAAGGGCGGACACTGCCGATTTCACGAGAGCCTCTCGCCTAGTCTCGCATGACAGATACGCTTTCACGTCACCACACACACATTACACACCTGTCCAGCTCATTATAATGCGATGGCCGTTTGCAAAATTAGATCAGATTCAAATGTACAGCACACACCATATACTGCTATAGTGGAATATACTATTCATATACCATACCATCTTGTTCAATGTTGCGCGCTCCTGGCCGCACGCACACACAACACACTGCTGAATAATTCTGTTTTGCATCAATATATATATATGTATACTGTGTATATTGAGGCAAAACAGAATTATATATACAGTATTGAGGCAAAACAGACGATGCATGTGTGTATGTGTGTCTGACAGCTTGAAGTTTATCATGATGATATGATGATAACGCATAACAAATAAAGTTTTCAATCAATCAATCAATCAATCAAACGTCTCATAACTTCCTGGCTGTCACGTGGCTGGTGACTGACAACTTTTCTGAGCCAATATGCGCTTTGCCCGACCATAGCAAGTCGCTTCCCAGCCGGGAGCAGCCGAGTGAGAGGTACTGTGGCGCCTCGCTCTGAAGGCTGCTTGTGGCTCGCTCCCGCGGGAGTTCCACGCCTCGCCTCGTCAGATTTTCAGAGCAAGTCGGACAATATTCTAACCGTCATGCAACGCGCTTGGCGAGGCAGTAGTGAAACCTGCGCAGATCTGCGTCCGCCTATCCCATCTCGAACAGCTGAGCTGAGAGACGCTACTGCTCAGCCTGCCTGAGATGCATCCTATTGGCTGTGTGCTGGAGCGGATATGAGTCACGACACCACGGATTTTCAAAATAAGAGTATCATAATGACCTTAATGTTGCTAGCTTTCGGAGCCTATTTAATATAGCTGGAGCTGCGCGTGGGCATAAATGAGACCCGCTATAGGATTTTCAAAATAAGACTGTGTCATTCTATATTTTTAAAGAACATTGCCAGGCATCTCGCGGAACCCCAGGCAGCTCTCCGCGGAACCCCTGTGTGCCGCGGAACCCCTGTTGAGAACCGCTGCTCTACTGCTCCCATGAATGCATATATATCTGTGTCCACTGGAGGGCGCTATAGGCGGAGCTTCTACTGTCTACGCCAGGTTGGGAGTATATCAGCCTTGGTTCCCTCCTTCTCTTTCTTCTCCCCACATCTGCCTCTCCCGGAGAGGAGATCACATGAGCTGCTGTGTTATGAATCAATATGAATGAATAAACCGCTGCCAGCAGAGCAAGGCCAAAGATAGAAACCATGCCTCTTGTACATATTATTGTTGCCCCATAGCCAATTCTGTTAACAATGTGCAAAATAAATCAGCATTGTTTTTGGTTACCCTTTAAAGTAGGAAAATGTTCTGGCCCATATTTGAACAGCAGCAGTAGTTCACTTCAGAAACCAGAGGGACAGCTGCTGCTGCTCCTCCTCCTCCTCCCTCCTCTCCTGTCTCCTCATCACCCAGACTCCTCCTCCTCCCTCCTCTCCTGTCTCCTCATCACTCAGACTCCAAGCCACTGTTCAAACTTTGTGTGTCGCCAATTAAAAAGTCACTGTTCTCCGTGGGTTTTGTGAAGTTGCAAGATTAACGTTTTCTTTTTTACCTCCCTTTTTAAAAATAATTGTTTAACCATCTTCCTTTGTCTTCCCTCAAAAGTATGAAAGTGAAAACGAGACCGAGCAACGCAAGTGGCCATACAAACTTTATATATTATTTATACTTTATATTTATATTTTACTGCTTTACACAGATGCTATTTGTGTTTATTTACTTGTTCATTCATTTATATATATTAATTTATATGTGCAGGAATGCGCTAAACCAGGAGGTCATGGGAGAACATTTATGTTGACTAGGAAGGCTGTGTTATTAAATGGTAAGAATCATGATACACAGCTCTTTATCTCGGGTAAAAACAGGAAAGCACAATTAACAGATATGTTTTACCTGTATTTCACAGAATTTACTTCTTTTTAATTGTGTACCTGAATTAATAAACACCTCATTCTAAGATTTCCATTCCATAATTCTGAAATTCTGTTTCTGAAATTCTACAATTGAGTATGTCAGACTAAGAACCATATAAGTCAGTTTTAGGTTTTCAGAGGAACAATGTTTTCAAATGTTATTAGATGGTAAGTTAGAGTGTTGTGTTCACTCATAGTTAAAGACAGTAGAGGTTGAGTACTTTATTATCTAAAGAGGGTAAGTTAGAGTATTGTGTTTATTCATAGTTAAAGACAGCAGAGGTTGAGTAGTTTCTTGTGATGTATCACATTCACACTCCAAGTGATTTAGATAAATTTCACAACTGCAAATAGATGGGCTGTCATAAATACACACACATAAATACACACACTGGAGGTTTATATAAGGATAGTGAATTGGAATGTGTTGCTACTTACCTGCAGTGGACTATAATAGGACACGAGCGTCCCCGGTAGCACTTGTTAACCTTTCTGCAAACAGAACACAACACCAGACCATTAAGCGTTAACAAAGTATAATCATTGTAATAAATAGCACACACACACAAACAGGGCAGAAATGCACTCTCCATTCAATAAATGTATTTGCTAATGAATTATTATTATTCAATTTTTTTCACAGTGACAGGTGTCATATCAGGGTAAACACAGGTATACTCAATAACATGAGTTATGGTTTTGTTCCATGTAGGTGTGGCAGAGCCGGGGCCCTGGTAGTGTGTATGCTGGCTCACCACCGGAACGACTCTGGGACACCTGGACGGAACAGGACCATAATTACCTGTGTGTTTATCCCATTATGATACATCACAATTGGACATGACAACCTTCTCGTGTCAGAGTTTTCTTTTTTTCTGTGTTTGTTTGTCTTTTTTTTAATCGACTGCACTGAAAGTGGATGGTATCTGAGAGACATATAGAGTGCATCATGTGGATTCAAAGATGATACGAATAATGGGAACATTACCATTTTGTCAACATCATGCATGCTAGTGGGGTGTGGGGCATGAGTATTGCTTAGCAACAGACATGTGCTCCATAGCCCTCATTGACTTCCGCTAGATAACAAAAGCTATCCCCATATATCCCAAAAATACAAATACAGCTGCAAGTGCTTTTTTGGATGAACTTAAAGTAGCTACTCCCTGGACCCTGACACCTCAGAAAAGCTTCTCAAAAACTCTTGATTACAGTTGGACACACACACACACACACACACACACACACACACACACACACACACACACACACACACACACACACACACACACACACACACACACACACACACACACACACACACACACACACACACACACACACACACACACACACACACACACACACACACACACACACACACACACACACACACACACACACACACACCACATGCTTTAAGATCATTAGAAGATTCTGTTAAGATCTCACATTCTTCAGTATTCCAAGTCACACAAATATAATACATTTTTCATCCTTGTCAATAAAAAATAAATGCTAAATCAACGTTTTACATCAACAATCAACAATTAGTACATGAAAGCACATAAGAAGTACCAAAATATATATTGCAAGTTTACTTTCAGAAAAGTACATATGGGTAGAAATAGACTTTTAACACACTTTATACTAAAAATAGTATTTCAGTGTAGACAAATATTGTAATTTTTTACTTGTTGTAGCTTAAAATCAATAATAGCTTAATTTAAAGTAGAGGTCGCCAGAACATCATATCACAATATTTCTACACATTTTCACCTTTCACAATATTTCTTTCACTTTGCTTTTCTATGGCTAGTTTGCAAATTACTGAACAGCTCAAATAAGTTGGTAACAATGTACTACTCCAATTGCAGCCTTTAGGATAGGCCTAAAAGATATAAAATAAATAAAAATAATTGTTAAACACATTTGAGCTAATACAAGTATCAGTGTCTATATGCTATGGTGAAAGTTATGAATAGAGATTACCGTAAGCGTTGATTATCTAAGAATATCACAATAATATCGCTGTGAATGTGTAACGGAGGTACCGCAGTCTATCCACAGTCACGGATACAAGTAGTGACGTGGCTGTGGACGTTAAGCGGTACTCCCCAGAGGCATCCAGACCAAGTAGCAAGAGGTGAGTTCACCTCTTGGTACAGTGGTCTGTGATGTCGCCCCCGGTGCGGGAGACCGGGGTTTAACTCCCACTCAGGGCAATCCCTTAACAGGGGTCGAATCGAAACAAACACAACGCAGTAAGATCACACCGGTCACAAATGCATATCACAACAAATTATGATCCAAGATTGGGCCCACCCCTACTATATAGAATCTGACACAGTTGACCATTATCTTCTTTTGCAAATATTACGTATTGTGGGCTTTGATACAAATGCTTGCAGTTGGTTCCATCTGAGAGACTTCAATCTGTGAAATCATGAATTGCCCAGTCAGAGTTTTTACCTACCCCACAGGGATCAATCCCGGGCCCTTATTTACCATTTACACTTTACAGTATATTAATAATATTGTCTTATGATCCTCTGAATGGTTATATTGCAGATTCTGTGAAACTGGCCACTGAAAATCTGCAACTCTGAGAAATTAGTTTCAAACTGGTGCTTAACTCAATCCCCACCAACAATGATTATATACGTGTTTGGCCGACAGCCGTTGAACGCCAACCACGTATATATACGTTATTTGATCGTTTTTCCTTTTTTTTTTTACATTTGTATTCATTATTCATCCAGGGACCTTGGTGTTACCATAGGGAATGAGTCTGAGGTCGCCAAAGTGCAATACTGGCCACATCCAGCTAGACGGCAGTATCGAGCACTATTATTATATCGAGAACAAACTCTATTATGTTTGCATTTATTGTAAATGTTTTGTATTCATTATTATTATTATTATTATTATTATTATTATTATTATTATTATTATTATTATTATTATTATTATTATTATTATTATTATTATTATTATTATTATTATTATTATTATTATTATTATTATTATTATTATTATTATTATTATTATTATTATTATTATTATTATTATTATTATTATTATTATTATTATTATTATTATTATTATTATTATTATTATTATTATTATTATTATTATTATTATTATTATTATTATTATTATTATGTATGCTTCAAAATAAATTAATATATAAATAATGTATAAATACTTATTATGTCTTTAATTATTTAATTATTATAATTATTATGATTGGGTCCACCACTGCTATAAATAATTATAAGACAAATGATGATCTAAGAGCCGAGCCCTACTATAAAGTATTATAAGGATACACATAATTCATTGTAATGCTGTAATATGATACCTCATAATTATTACAGTATATCAATGACCTGATAAAATCATTGCTATGATTGGACACTTTATAATTAGCTTCATGAGCTTCTATAATGGCTACAACACATCATAATTAATTGCAGCTGAATGAGCTGCTGAACAATCTAGTGCCAAGCGAACAGGTGGCACGGACCCCTTTTATCTCTTCTTCATGTCAATAACTTATAACTTATGAGAATATATATATATCACATTAAAATACATTGTTTCATGTGTGTCGAATCTATAATACATATTACAAAACATGCAAATACAAATAAAAAAAACATTCAGTTCAGTTGCTTGCAGGCCCGGACTGGCCATCGGGAGCACCAGGAGTTTTCCCGGTGGCCTGGCCTGCACAGATAAAAAAAAAAAATGATAAAAAAAAAAAAAATTATATATTTCTTTTATTATAATTTTTTTTTTTTTTTCATGCCATTGTTTCTAGTTGTGGCGGCGGCGCTGCGCGATAGTTTTTAGATAACCAGGTGGGTGGGGAACAACCAGGATTTCACTGTCTGCTACAGAGTTGGAGAACTATCTGACTCTCCCTCACGCGGACACACACACACACAATGGAGCCGTGCTGCCGCTTGTGATTGGTGGAGGCGGGACCAGGCGATACAACTGATTGACCGTGGAGGCGGCGAATGGAATGGCAGATGGCACACTCCCAAAAGGAGTTGTTAAATCTGACATTACAAAAAACAATATGTGGTGGTTATGATTGGGGCTGAAGTTGAATAAACAATTTATGAAAGAGAGAGTCAAAATAATTCCAAGATAATTCAAAGATTACACACCTTTGCCACATTGGCTACAAACATAATCACTGCAAAGTTATCAAAAAAATAAGAATCTGATCAGACACAAGGGTTAAGTTGTTGTTCCCTTTCTAATTTCCTCAAAAACATCTAGTCTAGTTAATGTGATCAATATTATTTGACAATTGATGCTTTTTGTTGGAAATTTCAGTCAGTGAGCTCATACTTTGAGCTCATTTTATAGTTAAAATGATTGAGACAACGCAATCTTCTGTCTTCGTTGTGCATGCATGCGTGTGCTCACCACACGTGATACATGTGTCACTATTCTGGCAGTGGCTACTGTTATTATAGTATTGTAATGAAAGGTCTGTTATTTAATGTTTGTGTAAAGGGCTATTTTAACTGTTGATGGGTAGTGCATCAGTAAAGTGAATATGGTATTGTGCTCTTGCCTTGTTTGAATAGGTGGAAAGAGTGGTTAACTGTATTATAATAGTAAATAGAAAAATATGTTGTGCTCTTGTTTTTTTCTTTTTGAAGGTGGAGAGAGTACCATTGCTAGTGCCACAGTTTTATTTGAGGTTCATAACAGTACATTGTACTAAGCAATTGTTGGCTCATTAGTTTGTGATTCACATGCACTAAAATTCACCAGAATGCAGGAAATTAAGTCTTTGTAACAAAAAAATTCCGGGTGGGGGACCCCCAGACCCCCCACTTAAAAAGTGGCCTGATTGGGGCTATATTTCGCGCTATATCTCCCGGTATGAATTATTTCCCCAGTCCGGCCCTGGTTGCTTGACTGTTGATTGCAAGCCAATACTGTTTCCTTTTCGACTGCACAGAAAAACGCAGGCCATTTAAAAAATGGAGAAGTCATGTTACCATGGCAACACCAGCAGAGGAGCACTAATGGGGGATTGGGAGAAGAGGAAAGGGGAGGGGTATTCGAAGGAGGCACTCCACAGGTGAGGAGTGAGAGATATAGATAGAGAGAGAGAGAGAGAGAGAGAGAGAGAGAGAGAGAGAGAGAGAGAGAGAGAGAGAGAGAGAGAGAGAGAGAGAGAGAGAGAGAGAGAGAGGAAAAGGAGAAGAGCGAGAGAAAGTCAAGCAAATCATGAGCAAGCATAAAGGCGAGAGGTCATCACAGGTAATTTGGCACAGTAAGGATAGATAGAGAGAAGGAGGGAGAGAGGGGAGGAGGAGGAGGAGGAGAAGGAGGGAAAAGAGAGGGGGGGCAGTCCCCTTGGTTGCAGAGTCACAGTCTCCAATGATCACTTTGTGACTATGCAACTGGGCTCATATTACTAGCTGCAACATCACAAAAATGACACTGGCCACCGCTAGTTAGGTGCTACAAACAAACAGGGAAGGAGAGGGAGGGGGATAGAGAGAGGGGAGAAGAGAGAGAGAGGGGGAGGGAGAGAGTGAGAGAGAGAAGGAACATGAAGACAGCTTTATCGTTTGTTTCATTCAAGTCACAGAGAGAGAGAGAGAGAGAGAGAGAGAGAGAGAGAGAGAGAGAGAGAGAGAGAGAGAGAGAGAGAGAGAGAGAGAGAGAGAGAGAGAGAGAGAGAGAGAGAGAGAGAGAGAGAGAGAGAGAGAGAGAGAGAGAGAGAGAGAGAGAGAGAGAAAGAGATTGCCAAAAATATTGCATTGCCCTGAGAGTAAATGCAATATTTCCTAACTGGTGCCTTGGCCAGAACAGACCTTATAATAATGGCTTTCACCACACACACAAAAAAGATATATCATTTAACTATATAAGTTATATAACCATATATAACTGACTGGGACTTAAGTCTATCATTGGAGAAAATCCAAACCAAGATAGAAGGGGCAGCTTTCACACAATAATTGAACAATACATCAGTTGAAAACAGATGGAAAGGGAAGCACTGGGCTAAAGCATCTGACTCATAGGGGCAGAGTATCTTTCAGTGCATTCCAAATGTACACTTTTATTGATCCAAAAAAGCACTGAGGATATTTTTTGCCCCTGCACCAAGACCATTTCACCATCTCTGGGAATGCAACAATCAATGATCTGGAACCTTGGGAGGTTGTGAGGTAAAAACTTGGATCTTTACAGCCGATTTTTCACACGTTGGATCTTTACACCAAAATATGGAGGTTTAGAGGTGATTGAGCCCAGAGATGGCGAACCAAGTGACCCCATCCAACTGGAATTTCTCTAAGACACTGGTTACAGGGGGTGACAGTGGCTCGGGAGGTAGAGCAGTCGTCTGGTAATCCGGAGGTTCCTGGTTCCATTCCCTGCTCCTCGCAGACAGTATGTCGAAGTGTCCTTGAGTAAGACACTTAACCCATAACTGCTCCCGATGAGCAGGATGGCACCTTGCATGGTTGCCTCTGCCATTGGTGTGTGAATGTGTGAGTGAATGGGTAAAATGTGAGGAACAAATTTTAAAGTGCTTTGGAAAAAAGCTGCTATATAAATGCAACCATTTACCATTTACCATTTTAAAGGACCCAAACTGTGGTCTTTCTTCTGGTGGGTCCCTACATGACAACAGTAGTAATATTGTATATATTGTATACATATATACCATACATATATGTATATATTGTAATATAATATATGCAAATTATATTAGCATACAATGCTATTTGGGACTCAAACTTAAGGTGCAAATCTCATTGTATGCAAATATAATGATAATAAAGTGCAATCTAATCTAATCTAATATGTTTGTGATATGTTTCAATGGGCCTGTATCACATGACAAGAGTAGTAATATTGACCTCAGCGCAGCTTTCGACACTGTTGATCACACCATTCAATTAGATCGTCTCCAACACGGGGTTGGGGTCAGTGGCACTGCACTAGCATGGTTCTCCTCCTATCTCACAAATAGAAGCTTTGCTGTCAACATTGCCAACTGCTCCTCCCCCCAACCTCCCTCTCCTGTGGGGTCCCGCAAGGGTCCATCCTTGGCCCGATCCTGTTCTCTCTTTACATGCTACCCCTTGGTTCAATCATTCAGAAGCACAACATCTCTTTTCACTGTTATGCTGACGACACACAGCTTTATGTTTAGCTGAAACCTAAAAACCAGTCTCTACTTAACAGTCTCATGTCCTGCCTGGATGACGTTAAATCTTGGATGGCTCAAAACATATTACAACTAAATGAAAACAAATGCGAAATAATCCTCTTCGGTCCCCCAGACGCTGTCACCACCCTTACCAATAGTCTTGGCAACTTGTCCTCCCTGGTCAAGCCTTATATCAAGAACCTAGGTGTCATTTTTTATCCACAATTTAAATTCGACAGACAAGTGAACTCAGTGGTAAAGGCATGTTTTAACTACGCACCATTGCTAAACTCAAAGCCCTTCTCTCCCCTGCAGACCTTCAGAGAGTTATCCATGCTTTCATTTCATCTAGATTAGACTACTGCAACTCCCTCTATATAGGCATTAACCAGTCTTCCCTGTCCCGCTTACAACTGATACAAAACGCAGCTGCCAGACTGTTGACCGGAACCCGCAAGAGAGACCACATCACCCCTGTCCTTGCCTCCCTTTATTGGCTTCCAGTACGCTACAGGATATATTTTAAGGTTCTCCTATTTGTTTTTAAAGCCCTTAATGGTCAGTCCCCCTCCTATATCTCAGACCTCCTATCCCCCTATTCCAACACCAGGTCCCTCAGGTCAGCCGATCAGAGGCTCCTGACAGTCCGGAGGTCTAACCTCAAGCTCAGGGGGGGGCCGTGCCTTTGCTGTCGCAGCCCCTGCACTGTGGAACAGCATCCCCACCTCCATTAGGCTTGCCCCCTCGATAGATGCCTTCAAATCTAGGCTCAAAACCCACTTCTACCTACTAGCCTTTCCCGTTCACTGACTCATGCCCTGTTTTCCTGTGTGCTTGCCTGTGTGCCCTCCCATAAAACGGAGTTGTGATTGTTGTCTATATGTATCTATGTATCTACCCTCTGTACAGCACTTTGGTTGACACATGTCATGTTAAATGTGCTATATAAATAAATCTGATTGATTGATTGATTGATTGAATATGTTTGTGATATGTTTCAATGAACCTGTATCACATGACAACAGTAGTAATAGTAACATAGCGGTCACAGAGGCTATTCACTCCGAAGGGCCTCTCTCCTCTGTCCTGTTTCTCGTGGACCTGTCTGCAGCCTTCGACACAGTCAACCATCAGATCCTCATCGCATCCCTCGCTGGAAACGGAGTGGCTGGCTCTGCGCTGGCATGGCTGAAATCCTATCTCGACGACCGCTCCTACCAAGTATCATGGAGAGAGGGACCCTGTCGGTCCCCCGCCCCCCTCTGGACGGGTGTCTACCAGAGCTCGGCCCCTCTACACACCAAATCTCTGGGTAACATTATCACATCTCATGCCTTCTCGTATCATTGCTATGCCAATGATACTCAACTCTTCCTCTCCTTTCCTCCCTCAGATATCCATATCTTTGAGAAAATCTCGGCCTGTCTGTTCAACATCTCCGCCTGGATAACGACCAACCACCTCAAACTGAACCTAAGCAAAACAGAATTGCTTCACCTGCCGGCCAAATCCTCCCCCCTGACCGACCTTTCCATCACAGTGGAGAATGTAGCTGTGGCCGTGTCCCCGATTGTCAAGAACCTTGGCATTGTCCTTGACGACCGGCTGAACTTCTTCGCTCACATCGCCATAACAACCAGAACCTGCAGATTCCTTCTGAGCAATGTCAGAAGGATCCGCCCCTTCCTGACAAAAGAAGCCACCCAACTCCTTGTCCAATCAACAGTCATCTCTCACCTCGACTACTGCAATGCACTGCTTGCTGGTCTACCACCAACAAGCCTCATCAACTCATTCAGAACGCAGCCACCCGCCTTATCTCCAACCTACCAAAGTCAGCCCATGTTACCCCACTTCTTAGGGACCTGCACTGACTCCCCATCGCCGTACGAATCCGCTTGAAGGTCCTCAACCTGGCATATCGCACAGAGAAGGGAACGGCTCCCGCCTACCTCCGGTCAATGGTCTCTAACTACACACCACAGACCCCTAACAGACCCCTACACTCTACATCTTCTGGCCGCCTCAGACCCACTCCTGTCCTTGCACCAGGAGGGTCATCAATTCTCGGTCCTTGCTCCACAATGGTGGAACGAACTTCCCACCACAGTTAGGACAGCTAAAACACAAACAATCTTTTGCAGTCGACTAAAGACACTTCTTCAATCAATATCTGAAATGAGAAAATAACAAAAAAGAAAGAAAAAAAACGTCTTACGGTCCTCGACTGTCATGCACTCTTCCTAATATACTAACATGTCTCTACTACTATACACTCGACACTGCAGCACTCAAGTTTCAACACTTTGATGAACGAAAGAGTTGTACCCTTCCTGCTAACTTGTCGTACAAAACTGGATAAAAGCATCAGCTAAATGACAAAATGTAAAATGTAAATTTATTATGTTTGTGATATGTTTCAATGAGCCTGTATAACATGATAGTAGTAATATCGTTGTGATATGAGCTTGAGCCCTGCGATAACAAACAAAAGAAACCAACCTCACCAGGTTCCTGATTTGAAACAATTAAAAAGCCAATGCACAAACTATGCAAAAAGAGTTCTTAAAACTAAAAATAACCCTTCAGTTTCTTCTTAAACCTTTCAGTTCCTCAATTCAGTTCTGTCCCCCAGATGGCGTTCCTTGCAGTAAGGGGGGTAGTTCCCTCACCTGCGGAAGTCTAGGAGTGTGCGGCTGGATTCCGGAACGTTCTGGTTGAGCCAAGTGAGGAAATGGAATTGTGTGACAGTGCGCGTCTCGTTGGTCTGCATGTTCTTCAGGTAGAAGCTCCGCACCAGGAAGTCATCACACCAGATGTGCTCAGACACCAAGTTCACCTATGACCACACACACACACACGTGCACGCACGCACGCACGTGCACGCACACACACACACACACACACACACACACACACACACACACACACACACACACACACACACACATATATCCACACACACACACACACACACACACACACACACACACACACACACACACACACACACACACACACACACACACACACACACACACACACACATATATCCACACACGGACACACAACACGCCGAGTCAGTATACATTGAAAAGAAACAGTAGAAAATGTTGCCTGTCGAAAGAGTACCCCCCCCCCCCCCCAACTCCCATCACCAGACAAGTACACCTGAACAACAAATTAGACTGATCGGACAACACAGAGGCCCTCTATAGGAAGGGACATAGCAGGAGGTCCTTCAATGTGTGCAATAGACTGCTGCAGTCATTTTACCAGTCTGTAGTAGCCAGCATCCTCTTCTTTGCTGTTGTATGCTGGGGGGGCTACATCAACTCTAGGGACACCAACAAACTGAACAAGCTGGTGAGGAAGGCTAGCTCAGTGGTGGGAGTCGAGCTGGTCAAACTAGAGGTGGTGGCAGAGAGGGGGATGAGAAGGAAGCTGACCGCTAATCCTGGAGAACCCCTCCCACCCCCTCTATGAGGAGCTAGCCAATATGTGATAGTTTATTTTCATATTATCACAGTTTGAATGTTTAAGAACATATTTACTATAAAAGTGAACAGTTTTAGTATCTCTAATAGTAACAATTCTTTGTTTAAAAAAGGCTGTTTCCGTGTGACTTTGGTCATTGCGTGGGGGCGGAATTACATTTGCATGTGAATCAAGAGGAGTGCTTTCGTTGGCGAGTTGGAGTTTCGAGCGACGCCCATAAATACATGAGCACATGGGCTTGTGTTTACAATTTTTGTCATACGAAGCGGGGCTGATCGCAACGAGAAAGTTGTAGAAGAAGCCAGGAAAGTCCTTTGTGTTGACGAGAGCCTCATTCGGATAATCATGCCGAATTAATGCCGGTACACACATTACAAAAACCTTTGTGAAACACACATTTTCTGTGGGCTTGTTCTAAAATCTGGACCTGTACTACATGATACTTCAGGCTATGGAACCGTTATGCTTTCCAGCTCCTAACTCTCAGCTGGAACTTAAAAACAGGCATCTGGCAACCAGTAAACAGAAATGTGAGTACATAAAAACTTTGACTTCAGTGTGTTCAAACCGGCATATTTTCACACCGCCAACAAAGTACTGGGCCCATTGTCTCAGAATGGATTTTGGTGCGTCTCCTCTCCTCTCATTTCTGTGCGTCTCCTCTCTGACACCTGAGACAGAAAGTACTTAGCCAGTAGTCACTCCCCTCCGCTCTGACACAACTGTCGTTTTTTCACACAGCGAGGAAAATAATAACAATAATTAACATATTTACCAGTCGTATTAGGTTTTGCAAATAAGGAGACAATAATAGAGAACATTTCAAAGCACTCAAAATTGCCAATATCTCCATTTCGACCTATTGCTGAATTGCGCACCATTTTGGGGTTTTCTCAAGAATCATGAGCTGCTTAACCCTTTCACTACCACACTACAGAAGGTTAACCTTTCACTACCACACTATAGACGGAGTGTGGTAGTGAAGGGTTAACCTTCTGTAGTGTGGTAGTGAAGGGTTAACCTTCTGTAGTGTGGTAGTGAAAGGGTTTAACACTGTCGTGTGGCAGTGAAAGGGTTAACTAGATGGCCTAGGTCGTGCCACATAACATAATAAGGAGCACGTTCAGCCACAGACTCATACCCCAAAAACACACCACTAACTTCATCAGTCCTTCGTCAAATCCATGTCTTTATATCTGCTGTGTGACAATAAAATAATTTCCCCCTCAGGACAAAGAAAGTAATCTATCTATTTCTAATTCAACACAATGAAAGAGACATATATTGTCAGCCTCATACGATAATTGCCTAAGTAATTTTTTGGCCAAATTGAGATTTCTGCCTAACTGTACTCTCCTCACACCAGTGGCGAATCCTTGTGGAAGCCAACGGAAGCCATGCCTCCCTATAAATTCATATCAAATTATGAAATATGAAAAAAAAAAAAAAAATTAATATAGTTTACATTCTTTTTCATCTGTGTTATATTTTTTTTTTTTTTTTTAATGTCTCCCTCTTCTCCTTCTCACTCCCTCTAACACACTGTCAGACTGTGCTCACTACTGCAGCTAGTATAGGATAGAGGCAGTGGGTAGGTCTCTTTCTCCAGGCTTCCAGCATTATAGAGTGAGTCCAAACTCCAAATCCGATCCTAGCCAATCAGATTCGAGCTGACTGCCACTGTGCCACACCCTAAAAGTTTAAAACGGAGCTGGGAGGAAAACACTCAGCATATTTTCCCCTTGGAGGCGGGGCAGGTCAGAAGTTCACGTTTCCACCTGACTACCTAACGTGACATCCCATTAGTAGTACTGAGGACCAGCAGAGCACACCACTGTGGATATTATGATTTAACAAATCTATCTGGCAAGAGGAGGACCACATTATTGACCAGGTAAGCACTGAGCAGCCTGACTGACTAACTAACGTTATCAGGCAAGCTTGTATACCCTTTCATGACTGCAATGCAAGCCAGGGGCTGGAATACGCAGTCACTTATTCCTCCGTAGTAGCCAGGTTAATGTGCACCATCAAGCACTGCTTAAAAGCTAGCGGTGGGTCCAAAATATATCGGATATAAATGTCAAAGGTACCCAGCGTTCCATTAGGGTTTCACACACAGATGCGGCGGGGTTTGAAAGCTCGGCGTTGCTAATAAACATTTTAAATCATTTTTATAAACGAGTAAAACTGAGGCTGAAATGACTGCTTCCGCATTTTACAGTAGGAACGCTCTGATGGCTGGGCGCGCCGCGCAACAGACACTTGAATGAATGAATGAATGAATGAATGAATGAATGAAAACTTTATTTAACAGATTGCAGAATGGGTACAATACAGTACGGCTCAATACACACAATTGTTAAGGGGATGCAGACCAGAGAAATACGTTTGTCTTGTCACGTTTGTCTAATAGACAGTCATATTCTCTCCCGGTGTTCTGCGGAATCCTACTCCGTCCTCGAAAACAACACCGGCCGTATGTATATTTCTCTCCCACCCACCCACCCCCTCCTAATGTACAGTCCCCTCCCCATCATATGTATATACTCTGTCAGGATCTATGGGTAACAGTACTGTATATTTGATGTCATGATGTCTTGTATGTCATAAATGTCACTATGAATTGAAAATGGGGGACCCTGATGTAAACAAGACAAACGTCTTTCTCTGGTCTGCATCCCCTTATACAATTGTGTGTATTGAGCCGTACTGTATTGTACCCATTCTGCAATCTGTTAAGAAAGTTTGACTGGCCGCCGATCCATACTGTAGTGTACATGGTGATTGGTGACTGCTTGACTTAAAAAAATAAAATAAAATAAATATTAATAAAAATATTTAATACTTTTTTTTTAATAATTTTTTTTGGCTTCCCCTGTTATTTTACCCACGCGACGCCACTGCCTCACACTGCTGCATCGCCCTGGCTTAGTGCCTATGTCCTCAGCCAATCAGAACACTTGTTACGTTCAAAAATCCCCATCTGCCTAACTCACTTGTGTGACTTGTGCATTTTAACGTTACATACAAAGATGCCGATCGCATGACTTAGGCAAGTATAACATTGATTGATTGATTGAAAACTTTATTAACAGATTGCAGAACGGGTACAATACAGTACGGCTCAATACAAACAATTGTTAAGGGGATGCAGACCAGAAAAATACTTTCGTCTTGTTTACATCAGGGTCCCCCATTTTCAATTCATCAAGACATTTATGACATACATGACATACAGATATACAGTACTGTATTAGTGTAACAGCTGCCTTAGTGTATGTGTGTACGAGGAAGAAATTTCACACTCACAACATATTTTGCTTAAAAGTCACCTTATTTTGATACGCAATGGTTGTTGTGTTTTTGTATTTTTGCAAACTTGTTGATACACCTCGTGGAACTTATTTTCAAAATATAAATTAAAAACGAATTTTAATTTAATTTAATTACATTTTTAAAAACAACATTTGATGGAAAATTTGTTATT